>NW_028319318.1:0-119057 GCF_062004578.1 Staurois parvus
AGATGACGGAGACGGTCCGTGACGAGTCCTTTTTTAAAAAACCAAAAATACAAAACAATGTCCCCTGAAGTAGATCCAACGCCAATCCCACCGCCCCCCGCCAACCCGAAAAAGGGGAAAAAACGCTGCACTCCCGCCGTCCATCAGCTGTGCCGGCCAGGGGGGCGGACTGACCATTTGGAAACTTGGACACTGCCCGAGGGCCCGGAGTCAGTAGGGGGCCCCATGAGATGCCCCTGGTACCTTTTTTATAGGCTTTTTTGAGGACACAGGGGCCCCATGATCCCCTATTGCCCGGGGGCCCCCATGAGTTGTCAGTCGGCCCCTGGTGCCGGCCTGACAGTTCTTGAATATCTAAGGGGGCGGGGCCACCTGGTGATGTCAACCAGGTGACCCCACCCCTATGTGACGTCATGGTGTGCTATGATTGGCCAAAGCATTGCACCTGACAGGGTGCCAATCACAGTGAAGACCGAGCCCAAATCTCGTCATTATTTCAGATTTCAAAAATGATTTTCTTTCTTTTTCTTTTTTATGGACAAATTCAGGTTTTTCTGTTTATATTGTCTTTAAAAATTGATTCCTAGATAAAAACATAAGAATTCAAAACAAAAAAATGACATTTTGTGATCAGTATTAGTCCCCGCCCCCGAGGAGCGTACAATCTAATGTCCCTAACTCACATTCATATACTAGGGAGAGTAAACCGGAGTACCCGGAGGAAACCCACCAGGCACAGGGAGAACATGCAAACTCCAGGCAGGTGGTGCCGTGGTTGGGAATTGAACCGATGACCCAAGTGCTGCCGGGGGGAAGTGCTGACCACTCAGCCTCTGTGCTGCCATGTCACTTTCTCTGTCACATTTTCTATCACTGTGTCATACTAGTAGATTCTTTCCAGTAAAAGTGCTGAGTAGATCCCGCCTGCAGCGCCCCCATGTGGAGGAGGATTACATTGTATCTTGTTATTGTCTTTTATCTGCATTCATCCATCCGAGTTGCTGAGATCGTCTCTCTGGTTTTCTTGCAGCCAATGGGAGGTACGATTCCCGCAGTCAGTCTCTCAGGTCGATCGACAACAAGAAGAAGGACGACGGGAAGAATATCAGTTGGGTTACCCGGCACCCCAGATAGGTGAGATCACCACCCACCTGTATATATATATATACTGCCTGATAACGGGGGGGCCTGTGTGGGCTTCTCCTGCCGACATGATCAGCTTGCAGCAGGGTGGGGGGCTCCTGAGAGGAGCGCTGGTCTGTACCCCCGCTGTGCCCCATGATGAGGGGTTCCCACCATCCCTGTGCCCATTATGAGGGGTTCCCACCATCCCGGTGCCCATTATGAGGGGTTCCCACCATCCCTGTGCCCATTATGAGGGGTTCCCACCATCTCTGTGCCCATTATGAGGGTTCCCACCATCCCTGTGCCCATTATGAGGGGTTCCCACCATCTCTGTGCCCATTATGAGGGGTTCCCACCATCCCTGTGCCCATTATGAGGGGTTCCCACCATCCCTGTGCCATTTCCCGGGTCTATACCCCCGCTGTGCCCATTATGAGGGGTTCCCACCATCCCTGTGCCGAGTTCCCGGGTCTGTACGCCCGCTGTGGCCCATTATGAGGGGTTCCCACCATCCCTGTGCTGAGTTCCGGGTCTGTACACCCGTTGTGACCATTATGAGGGGTTCCCACCATCCCTGTGCCCATTATGAGGGGTTCCCACCATCCCTGTGCCCATTATTAGGGGTTCCCACCATCCCTGTTCTGAGTTCCCGGGTCTGTACGCCCGCTGTGCCCATTATGACGGGTTCCCACCATCCCTGTCCTGAGTTCCCGGGTCTGTACCCCAGCAGTGCCCATTATGAGGGGTTCCCACCATCCTGTGCTAAAGTTCCCGGGTCTGTACATCCGTTGTGACCATTATGAGGGGTTCCCACCATCCCTGTGCTGAGTCCCCGGGTCTGTACACCTGCTGTGCCCATTATGAGGGGTTCCCACCATCCCTGTGCCGAGTTCTGTACACCCGCTAATGATGATGGAGGTTCAGCACCACCTCTAGGCTTTATTATGTAAATGCAGCTTGCCTAGGACACGCCCACTCTTCCACATTGACACCCGCCCATCATATTTTGATATTTGCATAACTCCTCCCACTGTTTGCAGCAGGGTTGAGGGCTCTTGAGAGGAGCGCTGAGGCATGGATGGTGGGAGGGGCCGGCAGGGTGCTGTACACAGCTTCCTGAACACATCACAGCCCCTCCCACCATCCATGATCTGCTTGCATTCCATAGAGAAGCACAGAGACCCAGTGATCATATTACTGGGTAAAGGGTGAGGGATGTATAAGGGTCGGTTCACCACATGGAAGCCATAGAAGCCCAGTCTGGATGTGTTCCGGATGCACGTTTGCTGCGTTTTTTATGTGTTTTTGATGTGTTCTGGTACATTGTTTCCTCTCCTTTTTTTCTTAATTTCTTCATAAATAGAGAAATGTGCATTCCGGTGCGTTTTAGGTGCGCTTTGGTGCATTTTTATGCGATTTGGTGCATTCCGGTGCATTTTTAGTCAACTTGGTGCATTTTTGATGCATTTTGGTGCATTCTGGTGCATTTTTTATGTGATTTGGTGCATTCCGGTTCATTTTTGATGCATTTTGATGCATTCCGGTGCATTTTTCATGTGATTTGGTGCATTTTGGTTAATTTGTGATGCATTTTGGTGCATTCCGGTGCATTTTTTATGTGTTTTACCGCGTTCCAGTGCAGTTCTGTGTAGGAAAGATGCAGCCTGTTCTACTTTTTTTTTTTCTACATCCGGAACGCACCGGAACTGCCAGCACTGATGGGAACGATGACACCGACTTTCTGTGCATTTTGGATGCAGAAAAAAAGCACCTGAAACGCATGGAGTGTGAACGGGCCCTCGGGCTCTATATACGGTCCCCTGGCTCTGCATAGTCATCAGGAGAAGCCAAGCTGTCCGAGGAGGAATCAGGCGGATCAGAACCCCAGAATCTGTACAGAGGGTTCATGCATCCCATGTGGAGCCCCCCTTTAACTGTCTCATCTCATCCTGGCCGATCGTTCCTCTGAGGATCGTTCTGTAATATTTGGTGTCATGCAGGATTTATGGCGCTGTCCCTGTTATAGCCGCTATTTCAGGACGGCGCGGATGATGTACAGCGCTGCGAAAAGCACAGACTCAATAATTTAGGGATCCGACGTCTCGGAATAGATCGGGGTGAGGTCGGGCCGGGCGGCTCTCAGTGCTGCCATCACAGAACCAATAAAGACTTCATCTTCTCCGGAGAGACGCTCAGTAATGAGGAGAGCGCTTCACCCCGCCGCATGGGAAGGTGTCACTCAGAACGGAGGGGACGGCCCTGACACCAGGAGAGCGCTTCACCCCGCCGCATGGGAAGGTGTCACTCAGAACGGAGGGGACGGCCCTGACACCAGGAGAGCGCTTCACCCCGCCGCATGGGAAGGTGTCACTCAGAATGGAGGGGACGGCCCTGACACCAGGAGAGCGCTTCATCCCGCCGCATGGGAAGGTGTCACTCAGAATGGAGGGGACGGCCCTGACACCAGGAGAGCGCTTCATCCCGCCGCATGGGAAGGTGTCACTCAGAATGGAGGGGACGGCCCTGACACCAGGAGAGCGCTTCACCCCGCCGCATGGGAAGGTGTCACTCAGAACGGAGGGGACGGCCCTGACACCAGGAGAGCGCTTCACCCCGCCGCATGGGAAGGTGTCACTCAGAACGGAGGGGACGGCCCTGACACCAGGAGAGCGCTTCACCCCGCCGCATGGGAAGGTGTCACTCAGAACGGAGGGGACGGCCCTGACACCAGGAGAGCGCTTCACCCCGCCGCATGGGAAGGTGTCACTCAGAATGGAGGGGACGGCCCTGACACCAGGAGAGCGCTTCATCCCGCCGCATGGGAAGGTGTCACTCAGAATGGAGGGGACGGCCCTGACACCAGGAGAGCGCTTCATCCCGCCGCATGGGAAGGTGTCACTCAGAATGGAGGGGACGGCCCTGACACCAGGAGAGCGCTTCACCCCGCCGCATGGGAAGGTGTCACTCAGAACGGAGGGGACGGCCCTGACACCAGGAGAGCGCTTCACCCCGCCGCATGGGAAGGTGTCACTCAGAATGGAGGGGACGGCCCTGACACCAGGAGAGCGTTTCACCCCGCCGCATGGGAAGGTGTCACTCAGAATGGAGGGGACGGCCCTGACACCAGGAGAGCGCTTCACCCCGCCGCATGGGAAGGTGTCACTCAGAACGGAGGGGACGGCCCTGACACCAGGAGAGCGCTTCACCCCGCCGCATGGGAAGGTGTCACTCAGAACGGAGGGGACGGCCCTGACACCAGGAGAGCGCTTCATCCCGCCGCATGGGAAGGTGTCACTCAGAATGGAGGGGACGGCCCTGACACCAGGAGAGCGCTTCACCCCGCCGCATGGGAAGGTGTCACTCAGAACGGAGGGGACGGCCCTGACACCAGGAGAGCGCTTCATCCCGCCGCATGGGAAGGTGTCACTCAGAACGGAGGGGACGGCCCTGACACCAGGAGAGCGCTTCACCCCGCCGCATGGGAAGGTGTCACTCAGAATGGAGGGGACGGCCCTGACACCAGGAGAGCGCTTCATCCCGCCGCATGGGAAGGTGTCACTCAGAATGGAGGGGACGGCCCTGACACCAGGAGAGCGCTTCATCCCGCCGCATGGGAAGGTGTCACTCAGAATGGAGGGGACGGCCCTGACACCAGGAGAGCGCTTCACCCCGCCGCATGGGAAGGTGTCACTCAGAACGGAGGGGACGGCCCTGACACCAGGAGAGCGCTTCACCCCGCCGCATGGGAAGGTGTCACTCAGAACGGAGGGGACGGCCCTGACACCAGGAGAGCGCTTCACCCCGCCGCATGGGAAGGTGTCACTCAGAACGGAGGGGACGGCCCTGACACCAGGAGAGCGCTTCATCCCGCCGCATGGGAAGGTGTCACTCAGAACGGAGGGGACGGCCCTGACACCAGGAGAGCGCTTCACCCCGCCGCATGGGAAGGTGTCACTCAGAATGGAGGGGACGGCCCTGACACCAGGAGAGCGCTTCATCCCGCCGCATGGGAAGGTGTCACTCAGAATGGAGGGGACGGCCCTGACACCAGGAGAGCGCTTCATCCCGCCGCATGGGAAGTTGTCACTCAGAACGGAGGGGACGGCCCTGACACCAGGAGAGCGCTTCACCCCGCCGCATGGGAAGGTGTCACTCAGAATGGAGGGGACGGCCCTGACACCAGGAGAGCGCTTCACCCCGCCGCATGGGAAGGTGTCACTCAGAATGGAGGGGACGGCCCTGACACCAGGAGAGCGCTTCACCCCGCCGCATGGGAAGGTGTCACTCAGAATGGAGGGGACGGCCCTGACACCAGGAGAGCGCTTCACCCCGCCGCATGGGAAGGTGTCACTCAGAATGGAGGGGACGGCCCTGACACCAGGAGAGCGCTTCACCCTGCCGCATGGGAAGGTGTCACTCAGAATGGAGGGGACGGCCCTGACACCAGGAGAGCGCTTCACCCCGCCGCATGGGAAGGTGTCACTCAGAACGGAGGGGACGGCCCTGACACCAGGAGAGCGCTTTACCCCGCCGCATGGGAAGGTGTCACTCAGAACGGAGGGGACGGCCCTGACACCAGGAGAGCGCTTCATCCCGCCGCATGGGAAGGTGTCACTCAGAACGGAGGGGACGGCCCTGACACCAGGAGAGCGCTTCACCCCGCCGCATGGGAAGGTGTCACTCAGAACGGAGGGGACGGCCCTGACACCAGGAGAGCGCTTCACCCCGCCGCATGGGAAGGTGTCACTCAGAATGGAGGGGACGGCCCTGACACCAGGAGAGCGCTTCACCCCGCCGCATGGGAAGGTGTCACTCAGAACGGAGGGGACGGCCCTGACACCAGGAGAGCGCTTTACCCCGCCGCATGGGAAGGTGTCACTCAGAACGGAGGGGACGGCCCTGACACCAGGAGAGCGCTTCATCCCGCCGCATGGGAAGGTGTCACTCAGAACGGAGGGGACGGCCCTGACACCAGGAGAGCGCTTCACCCCGCCGCATGGGAAGGTGTCACTCAGAACGGAGGGGACGGCCCTGACACCAGGAGAGCCGAACTCCGGGAAAATCATCCGAATGTACAGATAAAAAACAAGGGAGCTGTGCTACCTGACAAATGATGTGTGTGTCTGCCCATCCAGTGCTGAGATTACACATCTCTGCCACACAGTACAGCCCTGAGCCCATTATGAGGGGTTCCCACCATCCCTGTGCTGAGTTCCCGGGTCTGTACACCCGCTGTGCCCATTATGAGGGGTTCCCACCATCCCTGTGCTGAGTTCCCGGGTCTGTACACCCGCTGTGCCCATTATGAGGGGTTCCCACCATCCCTGTGCTGAGTTCCCGGGTCTTTACGCCCGCTGTGCCCATTATGAGGGGTTCCCACCATCCCTGTAATGGGTTCCTGGGTCTGTACCAAGTATCTTTGGTCTTGGAGGCACCATCCAGTGGAAGGTCAGTCAACCACAGCTCAAGGAACGTCTGGCCACCTCTGGAGGGAGCCTGGAGTTCCATGTGAAGCCGGGTTTCGGGAGGCGGTTCTAGAGGTGGAGGGTGACCTTTATAACCAATAGACTCGTCTCTTTCCCCTCCTGATCGGAGATCCTCCTTAAATCTCATGTCTGAGAAGGTTTCTGGATCCGGTTGGTTTTCTCTGGCAGTCCAGCAGCTCATGATACATCGATATTTTGCAGATGTTGAATCTTCCGGCAATAAATTATTTCTCCACATCTGTAAAGTTAAATTTAGAATAATATCAGGGCGTGGCGCGTGGTGTGTGGCGTGTGGTGTGTGGCGTGTGGCGCGTGGTGTGTGGCGCGTGGTGTGTGGCGCGTGGTGTGTGGCGTGTGGCGTGTGGCGTGTGTGGCGCGTGGTGTGTGGCGCGTGGCGCGTGGCGTGTGGTGCGTGGCGCGTGGCGTGTGGTGCGTGGCGTGTGGTGCGTGGCGCGTGGTGTGTGGCGCGTGGCGTGTGGTGTGTGGCGTGTGGTGTGTGGTGTGTGGTGTGTGGCGCGTGGCGTGTGGTGTGTGGCGTGTGGTGTGTGGCGCGTGGCGTGTGGCGTGTGGTGTGTGGCGCGGGGCTCTAAAGTCACCGGTGGGAGAAGGCCGCGCTGTATCTGAGGAATAACATGACAAAGAACCTTCCGGGAGCCATCCATCCCCCTCTCCTGGTTATTTCTATATTTTCCGAGCTGCCACCTGCTGTTGGCCTTTTTGCAGCAAATTCCTCTCCATCTTCGCAGCGGGTCCCTAAGCACGTCCGATATTTCACCGACAAGTTCCCAGCTGCGAGGAGCAGAGCGCCGAGAAAATGACTCCTGAAAACAGCTGCGCTGGCAGTTATCTGACCGGCAAGACGTCTCTGCACTCAGGATGAGTTACTGGGAGGAGCCACGCCGCCGGGAGCTGAGGAACGCGGCAATCTGAGAAAGGCCACGGAACCTTCCGAGGGACCGCAATTCACCGAAACCTCATTACCAGCCAACGTCATCGAGAATGATCAATGTCTACCTGAAGCCAGAGGACATCCTTCACTGTGCATGGAGTAATGAAGGTGTTCCCGGGTCTGTACACCCGCTGTGCCCATTATGAGGTGTTCCCACCATCCCTGTGCTGAGTTCCTGGGTCTGTACACCCGCTGTGCCCATTATGAGGGGTTCCCACCGTCCCTGTGCTGAGTTCCCTGTCTGTACGCCTGCTGTGCCCATTATGAGGGGTTCTCACCATCGCTGTGCTGAGCTTCCGGGTCTTCATGGCTGCTGTGTCCATTATGAGGGGTTCCCACCATCCCTGTGCTGAGTTCTCGGGTCTTCATGGCTGCTGTGTCCATTATGAGGGGTTCCCACCATCCCTGTGCTGAGTACCCGGGTCTGTACACCCGCTGTGCCCATTATGAGGAGCTCCCACCATCCCTGTGCTGAGTTTTCAGGTCTGCACGCCTGCTGTGCCCATTATGAGGGGTTCCCACCATCCCTGTGCAGACCCGGGAACTCAGCACAGGGGAGATGGGAACCCCTCATAATGGGCACAGCGGGTGTTCAGACACGGGAACCAGAACAGGGATGCTTGGAACCCCTCATTGTAATGGAACCGACCCCAGACTGCGCTGGGTACTTCCATTAAACTATCGCTTCCCCGTCCGAACACCGACCACTGACACCACAGCCGACCATACAGGACCAGACCACACCAATCTTGGAGTAATCCAGGAAGTAGACTAGTTTATTTTACCACAGATACAAGATATATACACTCAGGGGACAACCCCCCCCCCCTGCATAATGACACAGGGCGGGGCAATCCCCCCTCCCTGCATAATGACACAGGGCGGGGCAATCCCCCCTCCCTGCATAATGACACAGGGCGGGGCAATCCCCCCTCCCTGCATAATGACACAGGGCGGGGCAATCCCCCCTCCCTGCATAATGACACAGGGCGGGGCAATCCCCCCTCCCTACATAATGACACAGGGCGGGGCAATCTACATTTAGTAACAAGAGACACACCAACAGCCAGTCCCATCAGGAGGGAGGGCTGCTGGAGACCCCCCCACCAAGCCAATACACAAACACATACATCCCATAATAGTTTGCTCCCAAGCAAGACGCTAGAACAATGGGATGCAGCCACATGACACCAAACAATCCACAACCCCCCACCCCAATATTAGGACAGATCACCCTGTACCCCTAACAGCACAGGGTGACTTACACATAAGAGGGATATGGGGAGCTGAGACAGGGGTCTCCCCACCTCTCCAAAGTGATCTGTGTTCCATGGGCCCCCCCCCCCCCCCCAAAGTGACTCCTATCACATATCTCCTCTTTCAGCAGGAGACTATTGCAGGAGGAATCCCCAGACGGGTGGACTCTGAGGTTAGTCTGTACTTCCAGTCCCCCAATACCGGCACCCACACAGTACCCCAAACAAATGGTCCCACACAAAGCATTCCTCACCCAGCCAACCTCTGCCTCTCCCGTAGAACATACCCGCCGCTGGGGAGAAGTACGGACTGGTCCTTCTCCATGAAGTGCTCTCAGCCACTGGAGAGAAGACAAGGTGGCTGGGCCGACTCCATCATGTGGTGGGGGATCTGGGCCGACTCCATCATGTTGTGGGGGATCTGGGCCGACTCCATCATGTTGTGGGGGATCTGGGCCGACTCCATCATGTGGTGGGGGATCTGAGCCGACTCCATCATGTTGTGGGGGATCTGGGCCGACTCCATCATGTGGTGGGGGATCTGAGCCGACTCCATCATGTTGTGGGGGATCTGGGCCGACTCCATCATGTTGTGGGGGATCTGGGCCGACTCCATCATGTGGTGGGGGATCTGGGCCGACTCCATCATGTTGTGGGGGATCTGGGCCGACTCCATCATGTTGTGGGGGATCTGGGCCGACTCCATCATGCGGTGGGGGATCTGGGCCGACTCCATCATGCGGTGGGGGATCTGGGCCGACTCCATCATGTTGTGGGGGATCTGGGCCGACTCCATCATGTGGTGGGGGATCTGGGCCGACTCCATCATGTTGTGGGGGATCTGGGCCGACTCTATCATGCGGTGGGGGATCTGGGCCGACTCCATCATGTTGTGGGGGATCTGGGCCGACTCCATCATGTGGTGGGGGATCTGGGCCGACTCCATCATGCTGTGGGGGATCTGGGCCGACTCCATCATGCGGTGGGGGATCTGGGCCGACTCCATCATGCGGTGGGGGATCTGGGCCGACTCCATCATGTGGTGGGGGATCTAGGCCGACTGCCCACCATCCCTGGGGTACCCAGGTGGTGACTGTAGTCTCATCCACTCTGACTTGATGGACACCCCCCAGTGTTTGCAAAGTACAGCTGACCTCCTCCTGTCCCAATGCCAGACCCTTTTCTGGGGTTGTGTCAGTGGAGACTGAAGTCCCATCCATGGATCAGCTCAAGCTGCAGTTGTGAGGTGCCGATTGCATCCTCTTCCTGTAGCTCCTGCGGTGCTGATTGTTGTGGGCAGAGGTCAACCACGCCATGACCTGATGTCAGCTCTTCTGCGGGAGGCTTGCCGGCTGGTTCCTCCTCAGCAGAAAAGTCAATCAAATCCCCAGTCTCTGGAACTGGTGTCTAGGGATAGGGGTTCACCATCTCCTGTCCGTGGAGCCCAGAAGATGTTACCAGTGCTGGGCAGAGGTCAGCAATGTTTGGGTCTGTTGCCGGCTCTTCTGCTGGAGGCTCACCAGGTTGTTTTTCCTCAGCAGAGAAGTCTATCAAATCTCCAGTCTCTGGATTTTCCACTGCCGATTCTTGGGCATGCTGCTGAACTTGTTTTAGCAGTTGCCTGTATGCCCTTTCCAGATCCTGTTCTTTCATCAGCAGGTATTCCAGATCTGGTTCAAGCTCTGAGACCCCTGTGAGACCGAACATAGCCTCTCTGCCTTCTCGCAACTCCTCCAGGGTGGGTTCTCCTTCATCACCAAACACACGATGATCTGTAAGGCTCTCCCACAGCAATCCAGGGCCACCAAAGTCATATCCCTCCGGAGAGCATTCTGTTGTCACCCCTAAATATTCCTGCTCTGCGTACCATTGCAGAGCCTGATATCGGTCGTCCAGCTCTATCTCCTGCTGGACCAGCCTGTCCAACTCAGTCACCCATTGCTCCTGGGGTCGCTCTCCCAGGAATGGCATCCGTAACTTCCGATGGTCCCTGGCCCGTTCCCCTGGGGTTGGATAGCACTTGTCCTTGTCCATACCAGCAACCTGGAGGGCTCCACTCCAAAGCAGCACCCAAATCCACTGCCTGAGCTCCAGGTACTCATCCGCAGACACAGTCCTGGAGTATGGTGCAAGAACGATCCGCAGCAGCCCCGGGAACTCTGATGCCAGGTCCACATCTCCACTGGGGTGACCGACGTCTCCTTTCCTGATCTTGGATCCCGGTGGTGGTTTGGACGTGTTCACAGCTTGGAAGCAAAATCCCACCGCTGCCACCAATGTAACGGAACTGGACCCCGACTGCACCAATGTAACGGAACCGACCCCGACTGCACCAATGTAACGGAACCGGATTTGAACACAGATACAAGATATATACACTCAGGGGGCAATCCCCCCTCCCTGCATAATGACACAGGGTGGGGCAATCCCCCCTCCCTGCAGAATGACACAGGGTGGGGCAATCCCCCCTCCCTGCATAATGACACAGGTGCGGGGCAATCCCCCCTCCCTGCATAATGACACAGGGATGGGCAATCCCCCCTCCCTGCATAATGACACAGGGCGGGGCAATCCCCCCTCCCTGCATAATGACACAGGGCGGGACAATCCCCCCTCCCTGCATAATGACACAGGGCGGGGCAATCCCCCCTCCCTGCATAATGACACAGGGCGGGGCAATCCCCCCTCCCTGCATAATGACACAGGGCGGGGCAATCCCCCCTCCCTGCATAATGACACAGGGCGGGACAATCCCCCCTCCCTGCATAATGACACAGGGCGGGGCAATCCCCCCTCCCTGCATAATGACACAGGGCGGGGCAATCCCCCCTCCCTGCATAATGACACAGGGCGGGGCAATCCCCCCTCCCTGCATAATGACACAGGGATGGGCAATCCCCCCTCCCTGCATAATGACACAGGGCGGGGCAATCCCCCTCCCTGCATAATGACACAGGGCGGGGAAATCCCCCCTCCCTGCATAATGACACAGGGCGGGGCAATCCCCCTCCCTGCATAATGACACAGGGCGGGCCAATCTACATTTAGTAACAAGAGACACACCAGCAGACAGTCCCATAAGGAGGGAGGGCTGCTGGAGACACATACATCCCATAATAGTTTGCTCCCAAGCCAGACACACAATAGAACAATGGGATGCAGCCACATGACACCAAACAATCCACAACCCCCCCCCCCAATATTAGGACAGATCACCCTGTACCCCTAACAGGCACAGGGTGACTTACACATAAGAGGGATATGGGGAGCTGAGACAGGGGTCTCCCCACCTCTCCAAAGTGAGCTGTGTTCCATGGGCCCCCCATCCAAAGTGACTCTCGTCACACTCATAATATTCACAGCGGGTGTACAGACTCAGGAACTCGGCACAGGGATGGTGGGAACCCCTCATAATGGGCACAGCGGGCGTACAGACCCAGGAACTCAGCACAGGGATGGTGGGAACCCTCATAATGGGCACAGCAGGCACAGAGCTATAGGAGACCATCAGGTTGTGTACCTATCAGAGGAGATGATATCTGTTGCGGTTTTTCTCTGGATCTTCCATTTCTCTTCAGGTCGATAATAGTAATTTTGGGACATTTTACAAGAAATAAACATTTTATACGATTTATAAACACATAAAACTGTCATTTTTCCTGCAGGGGACCCGGCGGCGGAGGAGTGGTCTCCCTGGAGCGTATGTTCCACCACCTGCGGGGAGGGGCTGAAGTCCCGGACGCGGTTCTGCGTCTCCTCCTCCTACAGCACCCATTGCAGCGGACCTCTGAAAGAACACAAGCAATGCAACAACTCCGCCGTGTGTCCAGGTAAGGCGATAAGCCCCTCCTTCTTCAGGGTGATGCCCCTCCTTGTTAAGGGTGACGCCCCTCCTTGTACAGGGTAACGCCTCTCCTTGTACAGGGTGAAGCCCATCCTTGGTCAGGGTGACGCCCCTCCTTGGTCAGGGTGACGCCCCTCCTTGTTCAGGGTGACGCCTCTCCTTGTACAGGGTGACGCCCCTCCTTGGTCAGGGTGACGCCCCTCCTTGGTCAGGGTGACGCCCCTCCTTGGTCAGGGTGACGCCCCTCCTTGTACAGGGTGATGCCCCTTCTTGTTCAGGGTGACGCCCCTCCTTGTACAGGGTGAAGCCCCTCCTTGGTCAGGGTGAAGCCCCTCCTTGGTCAGGGTGATGCTCCTCCTTGGTCAAGGTGACGCCTCTGCTTGTTCAGGGTGATGCCCCTCCTTGGTCAGGGTGACGCCTCTGCTTGTTCAGGGTGAGGCCCCTCACTATTCAGGGTGACGCCCCTCCTTGGTCAGGGTGAAGCCCCTCCTTCTTCAAGGTGACGCCCCTCCCACATCACATGGCACATCAGGAATTTATTTTGTTTTATAAAAAGGTTTTAATAATCGCTTCCAACAATGAAATGCAAGAAGATTGAACGCCAAAGATTGTCAGTTCGGTTCTGGGTGGAGTCTGGGCCGCCTGGATTCCTGGTCCATCATTTCATGATCTCCCCTGACGTACTGACCATGGGAAGGACATGGAATGTGTTGGTTGTCATGTTGGTGGAATGTGTCGGTTGTCGTGTTGGTGGATTGTGTTGGTTGTCATGTTGGTGGAATGTGGTGGTTGTCGTATTGGTGGAAGGTGGTGGTTGTCGTATTGGTGGAATGTGGTGGTTGTCGTATTGGTGGAATGTGATGGTTGTCGTATTGGTGGATTGTGGTGGAATGTGGTGGTTGTCGTATTGGTGGATTGTGGTGGAATGTGGTGGTTGTCCTGTTGGTGGATTGTGGTGGTTGTCGTATTGGTGGAATGTGATGGTTGTCGTATTGGTGGAATGTGATGGTTGTCGTATTGGTGGAATTTGGCGGTTGGCTTATTGCAGGAATGTGGCGGTTGTCGTATTGGTGGAATGTGTGTGGTTGTCGTATTTGGTGGAATGTGGTGGTTGTCGTATTGGTGGAATGTGATGGTTGTCGTATTGGTGGAATGTGATGGTTGTCGTATTAGTGGAATGTGTTGGTTGTCGTATTGGTGGAAGGTGGTGGTTGTCGTATTGGCGGAAGGTGGTGGTTGTCGTATTGGCGGAATGTGGTGGTTGTCGTATTGGTGGAATGTGGTGGTTGTCGTATTGGTGGAATGTGATGGTTGTCGTATTGGTGGAATGTGATGGTTGTCGTATTAGTGGAATGTGTTGGTTGTCGTATTGGTGGAAGGTGGTGGTTGTCGTATTGGTGGAATGTGGTGGTTGTCGTGTTGGTGGAATGTGGTGGTTGTCGTGTTGGTGGAATGTGATGGTTGTCGTATTAGTGGAATGTGTTGGTTGTCGTATTGGTGGAAGGTGGTGGTTGTCGTGTTGGTGGAATGTGGTGGTTGTCGTGTTGGTGGAATGTGGTGGTTGTCGTGTTGGTGGAATGTGTTGGTTGTCGTATTGGTGGAATGTGTTGGTTGTCGTATTGGTGGAATGTGGTGGTTGTCGTATTGGTGGATTGTGTTGGTTGTCGTATTTCTTTCCTGTTTATTACATTTGTCATGTTTATCCCATCATGCCGAGTGGCAGTTGTGCAGCAGAAACGATCCCTCCCTCCCCCCCCCCGGGGGTTACAGTGACATTAACCAAACAGGAAAACAAGAATGTACACAAATGTATCAATATATCTACAGAAACAAAACCCGCCGGCGAGTATTCATTATGTTTATATATTTTTTTTAATTTTATTTAAATAATTATAAAAGTAATGGTTTTATGCCCGGGGCGTGGCTTCTGTTTCGCGTGACCTCTGGGATTGGCTGTCAGTGGGGGGTAACACAATCGGGAGACTTGATGGAGCGCTGCAGCAAGCGCCCGGCGCCGTCACCCAAATATCCCACTAAGAAGGGGGTTGGTAGAAAGGCATCCCATCCAGGGTGCGCCGTAATCCAATAATAAGTCACCGCCACACGCCGATCCACTCCGACTCTACGGAAAGTAAAGTGTGACCTCAGCTCCTCCCCATAGCCCTGACGCGTTTCGCCCCATGACTGCCCTCTATGACTAAGCCCCGCCCCAGTGGGTGGGGAAAATAATTAATTATTAATATTAAATGTAATATTTAAATTATCGGTGGCCGCAGGTTATATCAAGAATTACACTATTGCTAAAGGAGTTAATTGCTCAACATATTATTAGCAATTTATATAATATTATTATTTATTCATATAATATATAAATTATTAATAATACACTAAGCAATAAGTAAATAAATAGTATAAATACATAAGTAAATAAATGTTAATAAAAAACGCAGGTTTGCCACGTTTTTTTTTTTTTTAACAAAAGAAAATTAAAATTTTGGCTCAAAAACACAGGTTTGCCGTTTTTTTTTTTAACAAAAGAAAATTAAAATTAAAATTTTGGCTCAAAAACGCAGGTTTTCTGCGGTTTTATTTTCCTACAAAAGAAAATAAACATTTTTTTTTTTTTTTTTACAAAAGAAAATTAAATTTCAAATTGTGGCTCAAAAATACAGGTTTTCCATGTTCTTTTTTTTTTAGAAAAGAAAATAAAATTTGGGCTAAAAAAGTCAGGTTTTCAGTGTTTTGTTTTTTTTTTTTACCAGCATTAGAGCGTTTTTATAGCTAAAAAAAAAACCCTCCTCTTGAAACCCTCCAGTTCTTTTTTTTTTTCTAGCCAAAAAATGCTGATTAAAGCCTATGTGCGCACGGACAGCTAGGATAACATGCTGGGGGGGGGGCGGGGTTACTGGCTGTAGAAAAAAACGCCTAACGCCGAAAACCGCCGCTGTAAAATCGGCCGGCGCACGTGACGCCTAATAGGCGAGGTAGGCTGATGCGTTCCAGGCGTTCATGGATTGATAGAAAATGCTGATACTGGAATAATGGGGTATCTATTTAGAATACCGCCCCCCCCGGGTGGTAAGTGCGCTTTTCTCCTATTCTCGTCGATAGAAGTCGATTTTTGCAATCGATATTTTCCTCGTCAGTCCCGAGGTTCAGGTTTTTCGGCTCTTTTCCGGCGGATTCTGCACTCCTCCCCACAGAAGTGAGGTTTGTTCTCATCTGTCTGTCTTGCTGCTCTTTGAATCCTGGAATGACGCCCCCCCATGGCAGGTCATGGGTTCAGGTGAGAGGTCGCCGGCGCCCCCCCACTGCCAAGCAAATCGTCTCCTGACAGCTGCTATCACACACGGGAGGGGGGGGGGGGCGTGATTGTCCGGGTATTGATGGGCCCACAATGTGATCCTGACGTGACGAGAGTGATGAACAACACAACTCACCATCATAGTCATCATGGGGGGGTATGAAGACCTCCTAAAAATGTCATCGATGGACATTGAATGTGGGGATCCAGATTTGTCAGAAAATGTTCGATCCTCTGTCGGTGACGTATTGACGGTGCAAAGATTTCGGCAAAGTTGCAGGTTTCTGCCTTTCTCTGCTGTCTTCCTCAAACCGATAGGAGGATGTTCCTTCACTGCGGTCACCTGAGCAACCTCAACGTGAGAAGGCCTCATACACACCGGGCGCCTTTACAGATGCTGGTTATGGCATTTTTTTCTACAGCCAGTAACCCTCCCCCCTCCCCCCAGTATGTTATCCTGGTGAATAGGCATACCTAACGTCTTCACATTTTCCAACTACATACTACTAGTTTATGATCAACCCTAGACTGCAGGACATCACCATCGTCACCACCATCGTCACCATCATCATCACCATCATCGTCACCACCATTGTCACCACCATTGTCACCACCATCATCACCACCATTGTCACCATCATCATCACCATCATCGTCACCACCATCGTCACCACCATCATCACCACCATCGTCACCACCATCGTCACCACCATCGTCACCACCATCGTCACCACCATCGTCACCACCATCATCACCACCATTGTCACCACCATTGTCACCACCATCGTCACCACCATTGTCACCACCATCGTCACCACCATCGTCACCACCATCATCACCACCATCGTCACCACCATCATCACCACCATGGTCACCACCATGGTCACCACCATCATCACCACCATCATCACCACCATTGTCACCACCATTGTCACCATCGTCACCACCATCATCACCACCATCGTCACCACCATGGTCACCACCATCATCACCACCATTGTCACCACCATTGTCACCATCGTTACCACCATCATCACCACCATTGTCACCACCATTGTCACCACCATTGTCACCACCATTGTCACCACCATTGTCACCATCACGTTATATCTGCAGTATAAAGTAAAATACACTATATTGCCCCAAGTATCGGGCCGCTGCCCTTTCCACACACATGACCTTTAATGGCCCCTCAGTCTTAGTCCGTAGGGTTCAATGTTGAGTTGGCCCTGCCCTTTCCACACACATGACCTTTAATGGGCCCCCAGTCTTAGCCCATAGGGTTCAATATTGAGTTGGCCCCACCCTTTCCACACACATGACCTTTAATGGCCCCCCAGTCTTAGCCCATAGGGTTCAATATTGAGTTGGCCCCACCCTTTCCACACACATGACCTTTAATGGCCCCCAAGTCATAGTCCGTAGGGTTCAATATTGAGTTGGCCCCGCCCTTTCCACACACATGACCTTTAATGTCCTCCCAGTTTTAGTCCGTAGGGTTCAATATTGAGTTGGCTCCGCCCTTTCCACGCACATGACCTTTAATGGCCCCCCAGTCTTAGTCCGTAGGGTTCAATATTGAGTTGGCCCCGCCCTTTGCACCTATAACAGCTTCAACTCTTCTGGGAAGGCCGTCCACAAGGTTTAGGAGGGTGTCTATGGGAAGGTTGGACCATTCTTCCAGAAGCACATTTGTCAGGTCAGGCACTGATGTCGGGGGAGGAGGCCTGGCTCGCAGTCTCCGCTCTAATTCATCCCAAAGGTGTTCTATGGGGTTGAGGTCAGGACTCTGTGCAGGACAGTCAAGTTCCTCCACCCCAAACTGGCTCCTCCATGTCTTTATGGACCTTGCTTTGTGCACTGGGGGGCAGTCATGTTGGAACAGGAAGGGGCCATCCCCAAACTCCTCCCACAAAGTTGGGAGCATGAAATTGTCCAAAATGTCGCCTTAAGAGTTTCCTTCACTGGAACTAGTGGGCCAAGCCCAACCCCTGAAAAACACCCCCGCACCATAATCCCCCCTCCACCAAACTTTACACTTGGCACAATGCAGTCAGGCAAGTACCGTTCTCCTGGCCACCGCCAAACCCAGACACGTCCATCAGATTACCAGAGAAGCGTGATTGGTCACTCCAGAGAACACGCCTCCTCTGCTATAGAGTCCAGTGGCGGCGTGCTTTACACCATCCGACGCTTTGCATTGCACTTGGTGATGGAAGTCTGGGATGCAGCTGCTCGGCCATGGAAACCCATTCCATGAAGCTCTCTACGCACTGTTGTTGGGCTCATCTGAAGGCCACACCAAGTTTGGAGGTCTTTAGCTATTGACTCTGCAGACAGTTGGCGACTTCTGCGCACTGTGCGCTTCAGCATGCACTGACCCCGCCCTGTCATGTGACGTAGCCTACCACTTGGTGGCTGAGTGGCTGTTGTTCCCAGTTGCTTCCACTTTGTTATAATCCCACTAACAGTTGAGCGTGGAATATTTAGTGGCCAGGAAATGTCACGGATGGACTTATTGCCCAGGTGACCACCTATCACGGGACCACGCTTGGAGTCACTGAGCTCCTGAGAGCGACCCATTCTTTCACCAATGTTTGTAGAAGCCGTCTGCATGCCTAGGGGCTTGATTGTATACACCTGTGTCCATGGAGGGGATTGGAACACCTGAATCACATGATATGGAGGGGATTGGAACACCTGAATCACATGATATGGAGGGGATTGGGACACCTGAATCACATGATTGGGAGGGGATTGGAACACCTGAATCACATGATTGGGAGGGGATTGGAACACCTGAATCACATGATATGGAGGGGATTGGAACACCTGAATCACATGACTGGGAGGGGATTGGAACACCTGAATCACATGATATGGAGGGGATTGGAACACCTGAATCACGTGATTGGGAGGGGATTAGAACACATGAATCACATGATTGGGGGGGTGGTAATACTTTTGGCAATGTAGGGTATTTTTGATACATGTTAGGAGCGGATCTATGAATTTGTGGAATAATATTAGAAGTGGGACATTTGTTGTGTAGAATGATAATTATAAATGATGGGAAGCCGTCTGCGGGATGACGCGACTCGGTAATAGATGTACAGATCTGTGGCTCTCGGTTATGAATGTAGACGGGTTTTGGCGTTTTCTTGTATCTCTCGCACTGATTATGTGGAGATCTTTTTGCTCATAACGGGTGAACTAAGACACCAGATCCTGCAGCCCAGCAATGTCCTTGATGTGTCCCCGGCGTCCCCTTTCCACGTTGGGCCCTCAACGACGTCACATCTCACAAGAGACTTTTAAAATGAAGTTAGTTCTGTCGGCGATCCATCAAGTCTGCATCTCTCGATGTATACTGACCTTCCGTAATATCCAGATACAGGATCCAGCCTCAGATGGGGGAAGATGGGGGTGGGGACGTCCTCACTGACCTCACTGATCTTTTAGGTCCAGATATTTGTAAGATTGAAGTGCGGAAGGTTTGAAGTGGAAGTAAAGGAGCGCCAGACCAAAGCCGGGTGAACACGCCTAGATCATTGTAATTGTTTGTAAAAAAAAAAAATGCGTTTCGGGGGGCAACATCCCCCTTCATCATGAAACACGGTCCTAACGATGAAAAATGATGAGTAGATATACACAGGAGCTTCAGTTGTCGCATTGGAATTATGGAATGGTAAAAGAAGCGCAATACATAGTAAGACATCCGATAGAAATGTATATTGTTTGTATCTTTTTGTCAGGACCCGTGTCTGAACCTGCAACCTCTGCTGTGTCTGGTGGCATCACTTCTTGCTGAGCCACTGGACAGCTACCAAGACAATTCCTTGAATGTTCTTGCCTTGAACTTTTGTTTCCCTTGAACCCTTTGCTCCTCCCATGAACTATTTAAGCCACTTCCTGTTTGCCAGATTATTGTGATCTCTCCAGCCAAATTCTTGATCTTGTCACTCCTGCTGCCATCCGTATCTCTGCTACCACTCATTACCGACCTTTGTCTTGTTCCTCAACTTTGCTTCTGCTTGATCCCAACCTACAACCACTTGTTACCGACCTTTGTCTTGTTCCTTGACTGAGCTACTTGATCCCAACCCACAACCACTTTTTACTGACCTTTGGCTTGTTCCTCGACTGAGCTTCAGCTTGATCCCAACCTGCAACCACTTGTTACTGACCTTTGGTATATTGACCTTCCGTATTATCCAGATACAGGAGCCGGCCTCAGATGGGGGAAGATGGGGGGGTCCTCACTGACCTCGCTGATCTTTTAGGTCCACATTTTTGTAACATTGAGGTGCAGAAAGTTTGAAGTGGAAGTAAAGTAGCGCCAGACCAAAGCCGGATGAACACGCCAATACATTTTTATTGTTTGTAAAACTTGTTACCGACCTTTGGCTTGTTCCTTGACTGAGCTTCTGCTTGAACCCAACCTGTGACCACTTGTTACCGACCTTTGGCTTGTTCCTTGACTGAGCTTCTGCTTGAACCCAACCTGTGACCACTTGTTACCGACCTTTGGCTTGTTCCTTGACTGAGCTTCTGCTTGAACCCAACCTGTGACCACTTGTTACCGACCTTTGGCTTGTTCCTTGACTGAGCTTCTGCTTGAACCCAACCTGTGACCACTTGTTACCGACCTTTGGCTTGTTCCTTGACTGAGCTTCTGCTTGAACCCAACCTGTGACCACTTGTTACCGACCTTTGGCTTGTTCCTTGACTGAGCTTCTGCTTGAACCCAACCTGTGACCACTTGTTACCGACCTTTGGCTTGTTCCTTGACTGAGCTTCTGCTTAAACCCAACCTGTGACCACTTGTTACCGACCTTTGCCTTGTTTACTGACTACACTTCTGCTTGAACCCTACCTGCTATATCTGCTACTGGACCCCGGCTTGCTCATCTCCTGGTGGGGCAATCGTGAGGACCACAGTCTGGTACTAACACGGAGCAAAACCCATCCCCACCATCAGCTCTGGTGAATACTGGTTAGCATTTAGACCCTTCTCCACGTCATCCACCAGGGTGACCTGCTTGTGTGCTTCTCTTGCTGGTCAATGGGAGCCTCTCTGCTGGTCTCCAAACCGTGATACTTTTAACATTCTATAATTCAATTGGTCCAACTGAAGTTCATGGGACAAGTTTGTTGTTATCATGGGGTGTTCTTGTTATCATGGGGTGTTCTTTTTATTATGGGGTGTTCTTGATACTATGGGGTGTTCTTGTAGTATATACTATGCAATGTTCTAGGTCAGGGGTCGGGCACATATGATTGGATAGTGGATCTGATCATTGCTGGTTCCCTAAGATAGGTGGCACCAGCAATTTTCTTCTAGAACTCCTCATCACCTCCTTACCAGATTTCTAGCTGGGTGAGTCTCTGGGGCAGGGGTGTATTTAGGTTTTGTGCTGCCCTAGGCAACACACAAATTGCCCCCCCCCCCCCCGCAGAGAGAGACTGACATTGACCAACAATACCCCAGCCCCCCACCCAAGAGAGCCTTCCACTACCACTGTCCCCCCATACACCAGCCACCATCCCCATGGTGAGAGAGAGACACTAATCTTCACCCCGGGAAGGAGAGTTGGGCTGTTCCTAAATGTCATGAAACCCGCAGCCTCTCTTAGAACCTAACAGGTCCCCATGCCACGTGTGTCCCTTCTTCCATCCCTTCTTCCAAGGGGCAGTGCTGCCCCCCCTGAAAAATGCCTCCCTAGGCAAATGCTTTGTGGTAATTACACCCCCGCTCTGGTGTTCATGGTCCCACCAGCCGATCCTCAGAGCGAGGAGCAGTCGGGCCCCGTGTGCACAGTAGGACATCAGTCTAGGACTGTAGCTTGCCTAAGACGTCCCCCAGAGAATTCTTCTATTGATTTTTATGACGGCTGCCATGATAAGGTCATTATCCCGGGTCCTCCTTGTCTTTCCCGTCCGCCCTGTTGGCCCCGGCTGGCCGGCTTTGGTTGTCCATTGTGTCAGATGGATTCTTAAGCAGCCCACAGACGTTTTTTTTTTTTTAAAAGTCGTAAATCGGTCGTTCAGACGGCTGACGTTGCCACTAATTTAAAAAAAAAGTCGTCGGGTTTTAGTCCCGTCTGCGGCCGTCAATTAATATAATAGCGGAGTCCCTGCAGAGAGATCATCTATTATATCTGACAGAAGAAGAAGAAGAGGAACAACATTGTATCTATTTGTATCCGAATAGAAACATCTGTATCCGAAATGCATACAAATAGATACATTGTTGCAGCTTTTTCCTTCTCGTCTTCTTCTGCAAAATCTATTTCATCTTCTCCTCTTTTCTTCTATTCTTTTACTTGATATTCTATTTCTTCTTCTCCTGAAAAATCTATTACTTCTTTTTCTTCATAGTCAATTTATTGTCAAATCGGCCAGAAGAACGACCTATTTGACCATAAATTACCGCGAAAATCGCCCGATCTAACGAATCGTCTCAGGATTTTCCACCTTGGACGACTTTCAAAATCTCTTAAAATTAAGAAAAACGGCCGACATTTTCCCCAATAACGGTACAGATATCGGACGATTTTTTTTATCGGCCGATAATTCGGCAAGAAAATCGGAAATCTATGGCCACCTTTAATGATCTAGGCTTGTCCAGTCTGCCTTATCAGTTCCCAGCTCAGTCCGGCCCCCCTCAGTCCCCGGCTGCCGGCCATCCTCATCCTCCATTCAGATTCGTTCCCCCTTCTTATCGATGATTTCCACCTTCCTGGGATCTAAAGATCGACGTTCTCATCTTCCAAATTAACGGCAAATATTATGTCCATCACATATGTCCTGCACAAGGAAAAGGGGAAAAGATCCGCTCCGCGGTTTTATTATTTTTTAGGATTTTATTTTATTTTTTAGGATTTTTTTTAAGAGGAATATATTTTGAATATCTTTTTCTTTTCCAATTTTGCTAGCTAAAAATAAGGATTTTTTTATATTTTTTTAGGATTTTTTTTTTTTTTAGGATTTATTTAGGGGGGGATTTTTTCTAAGAGGCATATATTTTGAGTGTGCTTTTCTTTTGTTCCAATTTTGATAGCTATAAATAAATATGTTTTTTATTATTTATTTAGGATTTTTTATTTTAGGATTTTGTATTGTTTAGATTTTTGTTGTTCCAATTTTGTTAGCTAAAAAATAAGGATTTATTTGAATTTTTTTAGGATTTTTTTATTGTTTAGATTTTTTTTTAGGATTTATTTAAAGAGGTATATATTTTGAGTGTGCTTATCTTTTGTTCCAATTTTGATAGCTATAAATAAGGATGTTTTATTATTTTTTTAGGATTTTTTATTGTTTAGATTTTTTTTTGTTCCAAATTTGTTAGCTAAAAATAAGGATTTATTTGAATTTGTTTAGGATTTTTTTTTGGGGGGTAGGGGGGTTTAAGAGGCATATATTTTGAGTGTGCTTATCTTTTGTTCCAATTTTGATAGCTAAAAATAAGGATGTTTTATTATTTGTTTAGGATTTCTTTATTGTTTAGATTTTTTTTTAGGATTTTTTTTTAAGAGGCATATATGTTGAATGTTTTCTTCTTTTACTCCAATTTTGATAGCTATAAATAAGGATGTTTTATTATTTTTTTTAGGATTTTTTCTTTTAGGATTTTTTTTTTAGGATTTCTTTTAAGATGCATATATTTTGAATGTGTTTTGTCTTTTGTTCCAATTATGATAGCTATAAATAAGGATGTTTTATTATTGTTTTAGGATTTTTTTTAATTTTTTTTCTTTGGGCATATGAGTGAAATTTTGATGACTTATAATAAAAAAATGTTCTGTAAAATGGAGGCTTATTTATCAAGTGATGACACTGAAACTTTGTATACTTCGTATGTTTTTTTTTCTCCTCTTCCAATTCTGATAGCTAAAAAAATAGTGGTTTTATTATTTTTTAGGATTTTATTTTATTTTTTAGGATTTTTTTTAAGAGGCATATATTTTGAATGTGTTTTTCTTTTGCTATAATTTTGATAGCTAAAAATAAGGATGTTTGTGAATTTTTTGTTAGGATTTTTTTTTTCCCTTTAGGCATATGAGTGAATTTTGATGACTTCTAATGAAAAATGTTTTGTGAAATGGAGGCTTATTGATCAAGTGATGACACTGAAACTTTGTATACTTCGTATCTTTTTTCCAATTCCGATAGCTAAAAAAATAATGGTTTTATTAATTTTTAGGATTTTGTTTCATTTTTTAGGATTTTTTTCAGAGGCAAATATTTTGAATATCTTTTTCTTTGTTCCAATTTTGCTAGCTATAAATAAGGATATTTTATTTTTTTAGAATTTTTTTTATTGTTTAGATTTATTTTTTTTAGGATTTATTTAAAGAGGTATATATTTTGAGTGTGCTTTTCTTTTGTTCCAATTTTGATAGCTATAAATAAGGATGTTTTATTATTTTTTTAGGATTTTTTATTGTTTAGATTTTTTTTTGTTCCAATATTTTTAGCTAAAAATAAGGATTTATTTGCATTTTTTTAGGATTTTTTTGGGGGGGATTTTTTTTTAAGAGGCATATATTTTGAGTGTGCTTATCTTTTGTTCCAATTTTGATAGCTATAAATAAGGATGTTTTATTATTTTTTTAGGATTTTTTATTGTTTAGATTTTTTTTTTGTTCCAATATTGTTAGCTAAAAATAAGGATTTATTTGCATTTTTTTAGGATTTTTTTGGGGGGGATTTTTTTTTAAGAGGCATATATTTTGAGTGTGCTTATCTTTTGTTCCAATTTTGATAGCTATAAATAAGGATGTTTTATTATTTTTTTAGGATTTTTTATTGTTTAGATTTTTTTTTGTTCCAATATTGTTAGCTAAAAATAAGGATTTATTTGCATTTTTTTAGGATTTTTTTTGGGGGGATTTTTTTTAAGAGGCATATATTTTGAGTGTGCTTATCTTTTGTTCCAATTTTGATAGCTAAAAATAAGGATGTTTTATTATTTTTTTAGGATTTTTTCTTTTAGGATTTCTTTTAAGATGCATATATTTTGAATGTGTTTTTGTCTTTTGTTCCAATTTTGATAGCTATAAATAAGGATTTATTATTATTTTTTTAGGATTTTTTTATTGTTTAGATTTTTTTTAGGATTTTTTTTTAAGAGGCATATATGTTGAATGTTTTCTTCTTTTACTCCAATTTGTATAGCTATAAATAAGGATGTTTTATTATTGTTTTAGGATTTTTTCTAATTTTATTTTCTTTGGGCATATGATTGAAATTTTGATGACTTATAATAAAAAAAATGTTCTGTAAAATGGAGGCTTATTTATCAAGTGATGACACTTAAACTTTGTTATACTTCGTATGTTTTTTTTTCTCCTCTTCCAATTCTGATAGCTAAAAAAATAGTGGTTTTATTATTTTTTTAGGATTTTATTTTTTAGGATTTTTTTTAAGAGGCATATATTTTGAATGTGTTTTTCTTTTGCTATAATTTTGATAGCTAAAAATAAGGATGTTTGTGAATTTTTTGTTAGGATTTTTTTTCCCTTTAGGCATATGAGTGAATTTTGATGACTTCTAATGAAAAATGTTCTGTGAAATGGAGGCTTATTGATCAAATGATCTTTTTCTTTTCCAATTTGCTAGCTATAAATAAGGATGTTTTATTTTTTTAGAATTTTTTTATTGTTTAGATTTATTTTTTTTAGGATTTATTTAAAGAGGTATATATTTTGAGTGTGCTTATCTTTTGTTCCAATTTTGATAGCTAAAAATAAGGATTTTTTTATATTTTTTTAGGATTTTTTTTATTTTTTTAAGATTGGGGGGGGATTTTTTCTAAGAGGCATATATTTTGAGTGTGCTTTTCTGTTGTTCTAATTTTGATAGCTATAAATAAGGATGTTTTATTATTTTTTTTTAGGATTTTTTATTGTTTAGATTTTTTTTTGTTCCAATTTTGTTAGCTAAAAATAAGGATTTATTTGAATTTTTTTAGGATTTTTTTGGGGGAGATTGTTTTTTAAGAGGCATATATTTTGAGTGTGCTTATCTTTTGTTCCAATTTTGATAGCTAAAAATAAGGATGTTTTATTATTTTTTTAGGATTTTTTCTTTTAGGATTTTTTTATTTTTAGGATTTTTTTTTACGATTTCTTTTAAGATGCATATATTTTGAATGTGTTTTTGTCTTTTGTTCCAATTTTGATAGCTATAAATATGGATGTTTCATGATTTTTTTTAGTGTTTAGATTTTTTTTAGGATTTTTTTTTAAGAGGCATATATGTTGAATGTTTTCTTCTTTTACTCCAATTTTGATAGCTAAAAATAAGGATTTTTTTTTATATTTTTTTAGGATTTTCTTTTTTTTTAGGATTTTTTTTGGGGGGGGGGGGATTTTTTCTAAAAGGCATATATTTTGAGTGTGCTTTTCTTTTGTTCCAATTTTGATAGCTATAAATAAGGATGTTTTTTATTATTTCTTTAGGATTTTTTATTTTAGGATTTTTTATTTAGATTTTTTTTGTTCCAATTTTGTTAGCTAAAAATAAGGATTTATTTGAATTTTTTAGGATTTTTTTGGGGGGGGATTTTTTTTAAGAGGCATATATTTTGAGTGTGCTTATCTTTTGTTCCAATTTTGATAGCTATAAACGAGGATGTTTTATTAATTTTTTTAGGATTTATTTATTATTTTTTAGGCATAGGAGTGAAATTTTGATGACTTGAAAAATGTTCTGTGAATTGGAGACTTATTGATCAAGTGATGACAATGAAACCTTGTGAACTTTGCATATTTTTTTTTCTCCTGTTCCAGTTTCAATAGCTAAAAAATAGTGGTTGTATTATTTTTCTTTATTTTTTTAGGATTTTATTTAAGGGGCATATATTTTGAATGTTTTTTTTTTTTTTCTTCTGTTCCAAATTTGATAGCTATAAATAAGGATGTTTTATTTTTTTATATATTTTTTTTAATTCTATGAGGCATACGAGTGATATTTTGATGACTTATCTTTGTGTACTTTGTATTTTTTTTTTTCCTTTTTCCAGTTCAGCAAGCTATAAAATAGTGGTTTCATTATCTTTGGATGTTTTTAATTATTTTTTTTTTGATTTTTTTTTTTCTAAGAGAATCCTTTTTTTTTCTCCTGTTCAAATTTTGATGGCTGTAAATGGGGATGCTTGATTATTTTTTTTTTTCAATTCTATGGAGTAAAATTCTGATGACTTATAATATAAAAAAGGTAGAAACATAGAAAAGT
The DNA here is from genome assembly GCF_062004578.1 of Staurois parvus. Lineage (NCBI taxonomy): Eukaryota > Metazoa > Chordata > Amphibia > Anura > Ranidae > Staurois > Staurois parvus. Next base: position 27,206 of record NW_028319318.1, read on the forward strand.
GACGCCAAAAAAAGACCAAGGGGTCCATCGAGTCTACCCTTTTTTTTGTGTGGTTTTTTTTTTTTTTTTTATTTCTTGAGGGTTTTTTTGTTTTAGTTTTTTTTTGGGGGGGAGGGGGGGATTGTTAGTTTTTTTTTTTTGTTTCTTTTTTTACTTTTTTGTCTGAGTATAGCTCTATGCTTGTCCCGAGCATATTTGAAGGTTCAGTGAAACAGAGGCCTATTGATGACATTGAAACTTTGTATAATTTTTTTTTTCTTTTTCCAAAAAAATGGTTTTATTTATTTTTTTTATTTATATCATTTTTTTTTTTTTTTAATCTGTGAGGCATAGGAGTGAAATTTTGATGAGTTGTAATAAAAGGTTCTGTGAAATACAGGCTTTTCTATCAAGTGGTTACACTGAAACTTTGTATCATTTGTATTGAACGTTTGTATACTTTGCATGTTTTTGTTTTTTTGTTTTTTTCCAAATACTGAAAGCTAAAAAAAATTTGTGCTTTTATTATAAAAAAAAATCCTAAATAAAAGATAATTATCTTTAAGGTTTTGGGTTTTTTTTACGTTTTTTTTTTATTTTTTTTTTTCTATTTTGAATGTATTTTTCTTCTATTCCAATGTTATCTATAAATAAGGATGTTTTATTATTTATGTACAGAAATGTGATGATAATGAGCGTGTGACTCTTTGTTGTCTCTCTGTTGTCACAGTACACGGTTCCTGGGATGAGTGGTCCCCCTGGAGTCTGTGCTCGTCCACGTGTGGTCGGGGGTTCCGGGAGAGGACGCGCACCTGTAGCCCCCCTCAGTATGGGGGGGATCAGTGTAAAGGACCCGAGAAGCAGACCAAGTTCTGTAACATCGCCTTATGTCCAGGTCAGTGCAGACATCTTCCTGCAGAGCCCCGCCCACAGGAAGAGTTTAATAATGCAGGGGGATACTGGGGGGCATGGGGGGATACTGGGGGGTATTGGGGGATGCTGGAGGGTATTGGGGGATACTGGAGGCTAATGGGGGATACTGGGGGGTATTGGGGGATAATGGAGGGTATTGGGGGACACTGGAGGGTATTGAGGGACATTGGGGGGTATTGGGGGATACTGAAGAATATAGGAGGATACTGGAGGGTATTAGGGGATACTGGAGGGTATCAGGGGGTATCAGGGGGTATCAGGGGGTATCGGGGGGTATCGGGGTATACTGGGGGGTATCGGCAGATACTGGAGTTTATAGGAGGATACTGGAGGGTATTGATGGATACTGGGGGGATACTGGAGGGTATTGATGGATACTGGAGGGTATCGGGGGATACTGGGGGGTATCGGCGGATACTGGAGTTTATAGGAGGATACTGGGGGGTATTGGGGGACACTGGGGGGTATTGAGGGACACTGGGAGGTATTGGGGGATACTGGAGGGTATTGGGGGATACTGGAGGATATAGGAGGATACTGGAGGATAGATATTGAAGGATGTTGGAGGACATTGAAGGATGTAGGAGGGCCAAGTTTGGAGACATGGGGCGTACAGGGCCAAACTTGGAGACATGGGGCGTACAGGGCCAAACTTGGAGACATGGGGCGTACAGGGCCAAGCTTGGAGACATGGGGCGTACAGGGCCAAACTTGGAGACATGGGGCATACAGGGCCAAGCTTGGAGACATGGGGCGTACAGGGCCAAACTTGGAGACATGGGGCATACAGGGCCAAGCTTGGAGTCATGGGGCGTACAGGGCCAAGCTTGGAGACATGGGGCGTACAGGGCCAAGCTTGGAGACATGGGGCGTACAGGGCCAAACTTGGAGACATGGGGCATACAGGGCCAAGCTTGGAGTCATGGGGCGTACAGGGCCAAGCTTGGAGACATGGGGCGTACAGGGGCACACTTGGAGACATGGGGTGTACAGGGGCACACTTGGAGACATGGGGCGTACAGGTCCAAGCTTGGAGACATGGGGCGTACAGGGCCAAGCTTGGAGACATGGGGCGTACAGGGCCAAGCTTGGAGACATGGGGCGTACAGGGCCAAGCTTGGAGACAGAAAATACAAGAAGCTTCTGGCAGACCCGGAGGCAGGTACTGCAGCTGGGGGGCCACAGGTCACCTCACAATTTAAGGCAGCACTGATTGGGTGACCCAGATTGGTCTTGGCACTGATGTTCAGATGAAGCCTCGAAGTATTGGGGCCTCCTCCCCCTCCTCCTCCTCAGAAGGTCCCAGTGCTGGATCCCAGGAGAGGTGATCGGTGGGACAATAATTATTACTCATAAAGACATCTCAAAGCCAAATTCGCCCGATTTTCCCCAATTCCACACGGATTGCAATGAATAAAGCAGGGAGTCGTTCTGTTTCTGCTCATCGATCGTCTCATTCTTTCTCTGTATTTCTCCCTCATCGATCTCATAGATCTCTCGGAGAGCCGGCTCTCGGTTCGGTTCGGATTGGTTGGATAACATTCTTGTGTCTTCATCTCTCTCTACTTTGTCTGGCAGTTGATGGGAACTGGAATGATTGGTCCAGCTGGAGTGCCTGTTCTGCCACCTGCTCCAATGGTACCCAGAAGAGGATCCGCGAGTGTAACGGACCGTCCTATGGGGGATCGGAGTGTCACGGCCAATGGTCCGACACCAAGGACTGCTTCCTAATGCAATGTCCGGGTGAGAGATCCACCGAAATCAGCTACTTTGTATATAGACAAGTCCTGAATCACAGAGCTAGACACACTGACACCTGGGGGTCCCAGAACAATGACACACTGACACCTGGGGGTCCCAGAACAATGACACACTGACACCTGGGGGTCCCAGTACAATGACACACTGACACCTGGGGGTCCCAGAACAATGACACACTGACACCTGGGGGTCCCAGTACAATGACACACTGACACCTGGGGGTCCCAGAACAATGACACACTGACACCTGGGGGTCCCAGTACAATGACACACTGACACCTGGGGGTCCCAGAACAATGACACACTGACACTTGGGGGTCCAGAACAATGACACACTGACATCTGGGGGTCCCAGAACAATGACACACTGACACCTGGGGGTCCCAGAACAATGACACACTGACACTTGGGGGTCCAGAACAATGACACACTGACATCTGGGGGTCCCAGAACAATGACACACTGACATCTGGGGGTCCCAGAACAATGACACACTGACATCTGGGGGTCCCAGAACAATGACACACTGACACCTGGGGGTCCAGAACAATGACACACTGACACCTGGGGGTCCCAGAACAATGACACACTGACACCTGGGGGTCCCAGAACAGTGACACACTGACACCTGGGGGTCCCAGAACAGTGACACACTGACACCTGGGGGTCCCAGAACAGTGACACACTGACACCTGGGGGTCCCAGAACAATGACACACTGACACCTGGGGGTCCCAGAACAATGACACACTGACACCTGGGGGTCCTAGAACAATGACACACTGACACCTGGGGGTCCCAGAACAATGACACACTGACACCTGGGGGTCCCAGAACAATGACACCCTGACACTTGGGGGTCCCAGAACAATGACACCCTGACACTTGGGGGTCCCAGAACAATGACACACTGACACCTGGGGGTCCCAGAACAATGACACACTGACACCTGGGGGTCCCAGAACAATGACACACTGACACCTGGGGGTCCCAGAACAATGACACCCTGACACTTGGGGGTCCCAGAACAATGACACACTGACACCTGGGGGTCCCAGAACAATGACACACTGACACCTGGGGGTCCCAGAACAATGACACACTGACACCTGGGGGTCCCAGAACAATGACACCCTGACACTTGGGGGTCCCAGAACAATGACACACTGACACCTGGGGGTCCCAGAACAATGACACACTGACACCTGGGGGTCCCAGAACAATGACACCCTGACACTTGGGGGTCCCAGAACAATGACACACTGACACCTGGGGGTCCCAGAACGACACCCTGACACTTGGGGGTCCCAGAACAATGACACCCTGACACTTGGGGGTCCCAGAACACTGACACCCTGACACTCGGGGGGTATTGAATAATTGGGGTCCCGGGACGATGACACCCCTAGTAGGCCGATCCCTACATCTACCATCCTGACCCTCCAGATCTCTTGTTCTTCTTTCCTTGCAGTGGAGGGGAAGTGGCAGGAATGGGGATCCTGGGGAACCTGCAGCACAACATGCGATGGAGGGTCCCAGAAGAGGGAGCGGTCTTGCTACGGCCCGTTTTATGGTGGACAAGATTGTCCCGGCCCATCCGAGGAAAACAAGCCATGCAATGAGAAGAAGTGCCCAGGTACGATCGTCTTGCACATCGATGGGAACGGTACAATGTACTGTGTGTGTCGGGGAGAAGGACCAACGTTTCCCTGCAGATCCAGAACAGTAGAAGGAGGAGGAGGCATTTCCTCAGTCTCCCCTCCCCCAGTGATCAGACTGTACATTGTAACTTTGTAGAAGGAGGAGGAGTCATTTCCTTAGTCTCCCCTCCCCCAGTGATCAGACTGTACATTGTAACTTTGTAGAAGGAGGAGGAGTCATTTCCTTAGTCTCCCCTCCCCCAGTGATCAGACTGTACATTGTAACTTTGTAGAAGGAGGAGGAGTCATTTCCTTAGTCTCCCCTCCCCCAGTGATCAGACTGTACATTGTAACTTTGTAGAAGGAGGAGGAGGCATTTCCTCAGTCTCCTCCCCCAGTGATCAGACTGTACATTGTAACTTTGTAGAAGGAGTCATTTCCTCAGTCTCCCCTCCCCCAGTGATCAGACTGTACATTGTAACTTTGTAGCAAGTCACACGGTGAGGGGCTGATCTGTGTCAGACATTTGTGGACACAGCCAGGAACTGCAGACACCAGGATTTACTGTACATGACTGCTTCATCTCTGACACCAGGAAGTAGACGGTGACCCTGGATGATGCCTGAACAATAGCGCCATCCTTCTGTAGAGGAGAAATGATGGTGGCATTGTGAGGGGGAGTCGTGTGATCTCGGAGGGGGGGGTCACATTTGCACCCAGTGAAGCACGCCATTGGGGTGAAGTATATGAGAAGCTCCGCCCCCTCGCAGAGCATGATAGATGTGTGCTGTGTAGGTTCTTCTCTCCATCTTCCCCCCTGTATTCCCGGTGGTTCCGTTGGTTCTGGTGATTCCGGTGGTTCCGGTGGTTTAGGTGGCTCCGGTGGTTCTGTTAGTTTCGGTTATCCCGGTGGTTCCGTTGGTTCCGGTGGTTCCGGTGATTCTGGTGGCTCCAGTGATTCCGGTGGTTCTGTTGGTTTCGGTGATCCCGGTGGTTCTGGTGGTTCCGTTGGTTTCAGTGGTTCCGGTGTTACCGGTGGTTCTGGTGGTTCCGTTGGTTTCGTTGATCCCGGTGGTCCCGGTGGTTCTGGTGGTTCCGTTGGTTTCAGTGGTTCCGGTGGTCCCGATGGTTCCGGTGATTCCGGTGGTTCCGGTGCCAGGCTTTGCGCTCTCACATCCTCCATCTCTGCGCAGTTTGTGTGCTAATAATATCATTCGGATCATCTCCCCGGAGAGATCGCTGTCTGGCATGTCAGCGCATAATGAGCTGCTCTCCGTGAGCCCTTCAGAACCGGCCCCGAGGGCCCCTCAAGCGTCTCCCCCAGTCGTAGCCTCCAGGAACACATCCTTGTTATATATAATAATCTCTCCATAATCTGCGTGACGAATCAGACGGTATAGAGAGAGAACTCCCACCTACCCGGGATCACCTGTCTTCTCTGTCATTCCTCCGAACGTTCGATGTGACACCATCATCGGCAGATTGGAAGGTACGGACTGACAGACGACAGGGATCCCTTGTTCTACGGAGGAAGCTGTCACCGCGCTATAAGATGTGCCGCCATTTTACAACCGCCAAAGAGTTATTATTATCATTATTTATAGAACGCCAACAGTTTGCACGACAATTCACAATATACAGGGAGACGGTACAGTTATAATACGAGACGAAACATGGCAGGGCCTGACACTGAGCAGAAGACGGTCAAGGGATTGGCAGAGGGGGGGGAGGAGGACACTGGGTGGAGGTCAATGGAGGGATTGGCAGGGAGTGGTGGAGGATAGTTGGTGGAGGTCAGTGGAGGGATTGGCAGGGAGGGGTGGAGGATACTGAATGGAAGTCAGTGGAGGGGTTGGCAGAGAAGAGTGGAGGACACTGAATGGAGGCCAGTGGAGGGATTGGCAGACTGAGATGGAGGACCTGACACTGAGCAGAAGCATGTCAAAGGATTGGCAGAGGGGTGGAGGACACTGAGTGGAGGCAAGTGGAGAGATTTGCAGGGAGGGCCAGGGGGACACTAAGCAGAGGCAATATGAGGGAGTGGTAGAGAAGGGTGGAGGACAATTGGTGGAGGCTAGTGGAGAGATTGGCAGAGAGGGGTGGAGGACACTGAATGGAGGCCAGTGGAGGGATTGGCAGACTGAGGTGGAGGACACTGAATGGAGGCCAGTGGAGTGATTGGCAGACTGAGGTGGAGGACACTGAGCAGAAGCATGTCAAAGGATTGGCAGAGAGGGGTGGAGGACACTGAGTGGAGGCAAGTGGAGGGATTGGCAGGGAGGGTCGGGGGACACTAAGCAGAGGCAATATGAGGGAGTGGGTAGAGAAGGGTGGAGGACACTGAATAGAGGCCAGTGGAGAGATTGGCAGAGAGGGGTGGAGGACACTGAATGGAGGGCAGTGGAGAGATTGGCAGAGAGGGGTGGAGGACACTGAGTGAAGGGATTGGCAGAGGGGTGGAGGACACTGAATGGAGGCCAGTGGAGGGATTGGCAGAGAGGGGTGGAGGACACTGAATAGAGGCCAGTGGAGAGATTGGCAGAGAGGGGTGGAGGACACTGAATGGAGGGCAGTGGAGAGATTGGCAGAGAGGGGTGGAGGACACTGAGTGAAGGGATTGGCAGAGGGGTGGAGGACACTGAATGGAGGCCAGTGGAGGGATTGGCAGAGAGGGGTGGAAGACACTGAATAGAGGTCAGTGGAGGGATTGGCAGACTGAGGTGGAGGACACTGAGCAGAAGCATGTCAAAGGATTGGCAGAGGGGTGGAGGACACTGAGTGGAGGCAAGTGGAGGGATTGGCAGGGAGGGCCGGGGGACACTAAGAAGAGGCAATTTGAGGAAGTGGGTAGAGAAGGGGGAGGACACTTGGTGGAGGTCAGTGGAGAGATTGGCAGAGAAGGGCGGAGGACCTGACACTGAGCAGAAACTTGTCAAGGTATTGGCAGAGAGGGGTGGAGGACACTGAATGGAGGCCAGTGGAGGGATTGGCAGAGAGGGGTGGAGGACACTGAACGGAGGCAATGGAGCAAATGGCAGAGAGGGGCGGAGGACACTAAGCAGAGGCAATATGAGGGAGTGGTAGAGAAGGGTGGAGGACAATTGGTGGAGGCTAGTGGAGAGATTGGCAGAGAGGGGTGGAGGACACTGAATGGAGGTCAGTGGAGGGATTGGCAGAGAGGGGTGGAGGACACTGAATGGAGGTCAGTGGAGGGATTGGCAGAGAGGGGTGGAGGACACTGAATGGAGGGCAGTGGAGAGATTGGCAGAGAGAGGTGGAGGACACTGAGTGGAGGCAATGGAGCAAATGGCAGAGAGGGGTGGAGGACGCTCTGGTTAGGAGGAGCCACAGAAGTAGGCACTGTGGTGATTTATAGATCGCTCCGGAAGTGTGGCCCGCTCTCATTTCTTATATATCAACTCATGGGCAGCTTGGCAGGTTGGGGGTCTTCAGGGATCCGTGGACTATAGGGATGGACACAAAATGTGGGGCCCATCTGGCGGGATGGTGCTTCTGCTTTTGATATCAGTTGTTTTTTCTTGAGGTTGGATCCCTTGGAAAGGCAGAAAATGGTCAGCTTAGAGCTGGCCTTGAGCCTGTGGGGGGAAGCTGGGGGTAGGGTTGGCTCATGGTCAATCTTTTAGGCTGGTGGACACCAAAGACCCTCTCCTAGAACCCAAGAGTTGTCATGTTATGTATCGGTTATAGAGTTGGGTACTTTATCAATGTTTCATTGTTTCTTTGTGGTCTGTGGCTGTTGTGGTCATTTCATCTCCATGTTGTGCAGTCGGTATATCTGCAGGTTCCATGGGGGGAGGGGACAAAATAGATGAATCCAGTATTCAAGTGTGCCGGCCGGTGCGTCTGGTGCGCTGGGCTTTGATCTGCGGCTGGAGACACAACACGCATTTATAATGCGAGACATTAAAGGTCTTCAAAAAAAAAAACCCCTTGCTCTCCCATTGTTGGCCGATCGTCAGTCAGATCGATCGATATTTATGAATTGACCCGGTTTGGTTGAGTTTGCGGTTCGGGTCCATTAGTTCTCTCGTCTCTAATTATCATAAGTGACTCCAGGAAAACGTTAATGACAACTCCTTTAGTTCAGCGTATTTAATCAGCAGCAGATGACACCATCTGGAACGTTCTCACCATCTTTGGATATTTGTAATGTTCGTCTCTCTCCCGGCACGGCCTTCTGCCAGTAAAAAGTTCCTCATCGCTCCGACATTACCGCTAGACGAGAGTGAGGAGCTGGAAGCCTGAGGCGGGGCCCGGCCAACAGACGTGACCTTTAACTGGAGATCTCTCTGTCTTTTCAGAGCCTCATGAGATTTGTCCGGAGGAAAATTTTGCTTCCCTTGTTTGGCAAGAGACTCCGGCGGGAGAGATGGCCGAGGTGCGGTGCCCACGGAACGCCACAGGTAAAGGCGGCAGGGCTCTCTGTCCTGCCTGGGCCCCTTCCCCCTCCATTATCCTTCCTGAGACCCTTCTCCTTCTATTATCCTTCCTGAGACCCCTCTCCTTCCATTGTACTGCCTGAGACCCTTCCCCTTCCATTACCCTTCCTGAGACCCTTCTCCTTCTATTATCCTTCCTGAGACCCTTCCCCTTCCATTACCCTTCCTGAGACCCTTCCCCTTCCATTGTCCTTCCTGAGACCCTTCCCCTTCCATTGTCCTTCCTGAGACCCTTCTCCTTCCATTGTCCTACCTGAGACCCTTCCCCTTCTATTATCCTTCCCGAGACCCTTCCCCTTCTATTATCCTTCCCGAGACCCTTCCCCTTCTATTATCCTTCCCGAGACCCTTCCCCTTCTATTATCCTTCCTGAGACCCTTCCCCTTCTATTATCCTTCCCGAGACCCTTCCCCTTCTATTATCCTTCCTGAGACCCTTCCCCTTCCATTGTCCTTCCTGAGACCCTTCCCCTTCTATTATCCTTCCTGAGACCCTTCCCCTTCTATTATCCTTCCCGAGACCCTTCCCCTTCTATTATCCCTCCTGAGACCCTTCCCCTTCTATTATCCTTCCTGAGACCCTTCCCCTTCTATTATCCTTCCTGAGACCCTTCCCCTTCTATTATCCTTCCCGAGACCCTTCCCCTTCTATTATCCTTCCTGAGACCCTTCCCCTTCCATTGTCCTACCTGAGACCCTTCCCCTTCCATTGTCCTTCCTGAGACCCTTCCCCTTCCATTGTCCTACCTGAGACCCTTCCCCTTCCATTGTCCTTCCTGAGACCCTTCCCCTTCCATTATCCTTCCTGAGACCCTTCCCCTTCTATTATCCTTCCCGAGACCCTTCCCCTTCTATTATCCTTCCCGAGACCCTTCCCCTTCTATTATCCTTCCCGAGACCCTTCCCCTTCTATTATCCTTCCTGAGACCCTTCCCCTTCCATTGTCCTACCTGAGACCCTTCCCCTTCTATTATCCTTCCCGAGACCCTTCCCCTTCTATTATCTTTCCCGAGACCCTTCCCCTTCTATTATCCTTCCTGAGACCCTTCCCCTTCCATTGTCCTACCTGAGACCCTTCCCCTTCCATTGTCCTTCCTGAGACCCTTCCCCTTCTATTATCCTTCCTGAGACCCTTCCCCTTCTATTATCCTTCCTGAGACCCTTCCCCTTCTATTATCCTTCCTGAGACCCTTCCCCTTCTATTATCCTTCCCGAGACCCTTCCCCTTCTATTATCCTTCCTGAGACCCTTCCCCTTCCATTGTCCTACCTGAGACCCTTCCCCTTCCATTGTCCTTCCTGAGACCCTTCTCCTTCCATTGTCCTACCTGAGACCCTTCCCCTTCTATTATCCTTCCCGAGACCCTTCCCCTTCTATTATCCTTCCCGAGACCCTTCCCCTTCTATTATCCTTCCCGAGACCCTTCCCCTTCTATTATCCTTCCCGAGACCCTTCCCCTTCTATTATCCTTCCTGAGACCCTTCCCCTTCCATTGTCCTACCTGAGACCCTTCCCCTTCCATTGTCCTTCCTGAGACCCTTCTCCTTCCATTGTCCTACCTGAGACCCTTCCCCTTCTATTATCCTTCCCGAGACCCTTCCCCTTCTATTATCCTTCCCGAGACCCTTCCCCTTCTATTATCCTTCCCGAGACCCTTCCCCTTCTATTATCCTTCCTGAGACCCTTCCCCTTCTATTATCCTTCCCGAGACCCTTCCCCTTCTATTATCCTTCCCGAGACCCTTCCCCTTCTATTATCCTTCCCGAGACCCTTCCCCTTCTATTATCCTTCCTGAGACCCTTCCCCTTCTATTATCCTTCCTGAGACCCTTCCCCTTCCATTGTCCTTCCTGAGACCCTTCCCCTTCTATTATCCTTCCTGAGACCCTTCCCCTTCTATTATCCTTCCTGAGACCCTTCCCCTTCTATTATCCTTCCTGAGACCCTTCCCCTTCTATTATCCTTCCCGAGACCCTTCCCCTTCTATTATCCCTCCTGAGACCCTTCCCCTTCTATTATCCTTCCTGAGACCCTTCCCCTTCTATTATCCTTCCCGAGACCCTTCCCCTTCTATTATCCTTCCTGAGACCCTTCCCCTTCCATTGTCCTACCTGAGACCCTTCCCCTTCCATTGTCCTTCCTGAGACCCTTCCCCTTCCATTGTCCTACCTGAGACCCTTCCCCTTCCATTGTCCTTCCTGAGACCCTTCCCCTTCCATTGTCCTTCCTGAGACCCTTCCCCTTCTATTATCCTTCCCGAGACCCTTCCCCTTCTATTATCCTTCCCGAGACCCTTCCCCTTCTATTATCCTTCCCGAGACCCTTCCCCTTCTATTATCCTTCCTGAGACCCTTCCCCTTCCATTGTCCTACCTGAGACCCTTCCCCTTCTATTATCCTTCCCGAGACCCTTCCCCTTCTATTATCTTTCCTGAGACCCTTCCCCTTCTATTATCCTTCCTGAGACCCTTCCCCTTCTATTATCCTTCCTGAGACCCTTCCCCTTCTATTATCCTTCCTGAGACCCTTCCCTTTCCATTGTCCTACCTGAGACCCTTCCCCTTCCATTGTCCTTCCTGAGACCCTTCCCCTTCCATTGTCCTTCCTGAGACCCTTCCCCTTCCATTGTCCTTCCTGAGACCCTTCCCCTTCCATTGTCACAAGGTGGTAGTGCTGATATTATGGAATCATTATGAGAAAATACAATTTAGATAAATACGAGGAACAGTGATGTCATCGCTCTCTAGTGAATGGATAGGCTGCATTCCCAGTGATGTCACCGCTCTCTAGTGAATGGATAGGCTGCATTCTCGGTGATGTCACCGCTCTCTAGTGAATGGATAGGCTGCATTCTCAGTGATGTCATCGCTCTCTAGTGAATGGATAGGCTGCATTCTCGGTGATGTCATCGCTCTCCAGTGAATGGATAGGCTGCATTCTCGGTGATGTCACCGGTCTCTAGTGAATGGATAGGCTGCATTCTCAGTGATGTCATCGCTCTCTAGTGAATGGATAGGCTGCATTCTTAGTGATGTCATCGCTCTCTAGTGAATGGATAGGCTGCATTCTCGGTGATGTCATCGCTCTCTAGTGAATGGATAGGCTGCATTCTCGGTGATGTCACCGCTCTCTAGTGAATGGATAGGCTGCGTTCTCGGTGATGTCACCGCTCTCTAGTGAATGGATAGACTGCATCCTCGGTGATGTCATCGCTTTCTAGTGAATGGATAGGCTGCATTCTCGGTGATGTCATCGCTCTCTAGTGAATGGATAGGCTGCGTTCTCGGTGATGTCACCGCTCTCTAGTGGATGGATAGGCTGCATTCTCGGTGATGTCATTGCTCTCTAGTGGATGGATAGGCTGCATTCTCAGTGATGTCACTGCTCTCTAGTGAATGGATAGGCTGCATTCTCAGTGATGTCATCGCTCTCTAGTGAATGGATAGGCTGCATTCCCAGTGATGTCACTGCTCTCTAGTGAATGGATAGGCTGCATTCTCGGTGATGTCATCGCTCTCCAGTGAATGGATAGGCTGCATTTTCGGTGATGTCACCGGTCTCTAGTGAATGGATAGGCTGCATTCTCAGTGATGTCATCGCTCTCTAGTGAATGGATAGGCTGCATTCTCAGTGATGTCATCGCTCTCTAGTGAATGGATAGGCTCCATTCTCGGTGATGTCACCGCTCTCTAGTGAATGGATAGGCTGCGTTCTCGGTGATGTCACCGCTCTCTAGTGAATGGATAGGCTGCGTTCTCGGTGATGTCACCGCTCTCTAGTGAATGGATAGGCTGCATTCTCGGTGATGTCATCGCTTTCTAGTGAATGGATAGGCTGCGTTCTCGGTGATGTCATCGCTCTCTAGTGAATGGATAGGCTGCGTTCTCGGTGATGTCACCGCTCTCTAGTGAATGGATAGGCTGCGTTCTCGGTGATATCACCGCTCTCTAGTGAATGGATAGGCTCTAGTGAATGGATAGGCTCATTCTCAGTGATGTCACCGCTCTCTAGTGAATGGATAGGCTGCATTCTCAGTGATGTCACCGCTCTCTAGTGAATGGATAGACTTCATTCTCAGTGATGTCACCGCTCTCTAGTGATTAGATAGGCTGCATTCTCAGTGATGTCACCGTTCTCTAGTGAATGGATAGGCTGCATTCTCTGTGATGTCACCGCTCTCTAGTGAATGGATAGGCTGCGTTCTCGGTGATGTCATCGCTCTCTAGTGAATGGATAGGCTGCATTCTTGGTGATGTCACTGCTCTCTAGTGAATGGATAGGCTGCGTTCTTGGTGATGTCTTTGCTCTCTATTGGATGGATAGGCTGCATTCTCGGTGATGTCATCGCTCTCTAGTGAATGGATAGGCTGCATTCTCGGTGATGTCACCGCTCTCTAGTGAATGGATAGGCTGCATGCTCAGTGATGTCACCGCTCTCTAGTGAATGGATAGGCTGCATTCTCAGTGATGTCATCGCTCTCTAGTGGACGGATAGGCTGCCTTCTCAGTGATGTCACCGCTCTCTAGTGGACGGATAGGCTGCATTCTCAGTGATGTCACCGCTCTCTAGTGAATGGATAGGCTGCATTCTCAGTGATGTCACTGCTCTCTAGTGAACGGATAGGCTGCATTCTCAGTGATGTCACCGCTCTCTATCGAATGGATAGGCTGCCTTCTCAGTGATGCGATACAAGACAGGTGCCCTTTAAAGCAGTAATTCTAGACGAAGTGCATTTTCTCCCTTTTCAGGTCTCATTCTGCGGAAGTGCGTTCTGGATGAGGTGGGAGAGGCGTACTGGGAGATTCCAACATACATCAAATGTGTCTCCCTTGACTACCGGAATATTCAGCAGATGGTAAGAAACAAATAAAGTCTCTGGCATTTCACCGCAGTCTTGTTATTTCTCATTTAATTCAATTTGTTCCTCCAGGTTTCCTCTGTAATCCGAAGCACTTTGCACACAGTAATAACACACGTTGTGGAGTCTTAAAGCCTCTTTGCGGATCCTCGGAGCCTCGGCTGGGATGTGTAATGTGCCCAGCAGGCCACTGTAATTCCTTCTAAATTATAGGCACCTTTGTGAGCTCATTATTCCGGCTGTGCAAAGGTTTTCCTGCGCTGAAACAATTCCGAGCTCAAAGGAAATGGCATTACGGCGAGAGCGCGTCAGCCGCATTCCACGCAATACTATTGTCTGCCAGAGCTATGCAAAAAAACATCGCCTGATTGGGCGGAGGGCCTCATTATATCGAAACGCAAAGACAAAATTGTTATATATTGCACCTGACTATTATTATTATACAGGAGTTATTGAGCCGCAACCCTTGTGTTACCAATCAGGTCAACAGGGTAAGACCGGCCATACACTATACAATTTTCTTGAGATTTTTGATTTAGATTTACCAAAAATCATATAATATGAGGTCAAACCGAGCAACACTTTCAATTGTATCCAATTAGGCCGGCCCGTGCACTACATAGTTGAAGGTAAATCTAAAGGAAATAGGGCAGAAAATTGTATCGTGTATGGCCAGCCTTAGGTGGGCTCTACTCACTGTGAGAGCTTACAATCTGATAGGGACGGGCAAGTGGTATAAACGTAATAACCCCGAGGGATGAGTTGATGGAGAAAGTAACACTTCAGCCTTTTAGACTTCACGAAGAGGCAACTGGTTGACCCTCCTTTGGCAGCAATAACCTCAACCAAACGTTTCCTGTAGTTGCAGATCAGACCTGCACAACGATCTGGAGTCATTTTGGACCACTCCTCTTCACAAAACTGTTTCAGTGTAGCAATATTCTTGGGATGTCTGGTGTGAATTGCTCTCTTAAGGTCATGCCACAGCATTTCAATGGGGTTGAGGTCAGGACTCTGACTGGGCCACTCCAGAAGGTGTATTCTGTGCTGTTGCAGCCATTGTTTTGTTGAATTACTTGTATGCTTTGGGTCATTGTCCTGCTGCATCACCCATCCTCTGCGGAGCTTCAGTTGGCGGACAGATGGTCGTACGTTTTCCTGCAAAATGTCTTGATAAACTCTGGAATTCATTTTCCCATTAATGACAACAATCCGTCCAGCCCTGAGGCAGCAAAGCAGCCCCAAACCATGATGCTCCCTCCGCCATGTTTCACAGTGGGGATGAGGTTTGATGTTGGTGTGCTGTGCCTTTTTTTCTCCACACATAGTGTTGTGTGTTCTTCCCAAACAACTCAATCTTGGTTTCATCTGTCCACAGTATATTCTGCCAGTAGTGCTGTGGAACATCCAGGTGCTCTTTTGCAAACTTCAAACATGCTGCAATCTTCTTTTTGGACAGCAATGGCTTCCTCCGTGGTGTCCTCCCATGTACTCCATTCTTGTTTCATGTTTTCCTGATTGTAGATGTGTCAACAAAAATGTTACCATGTGCCAGAGATTTCTGTAGGTCTTTAGCTGACACTCTGGGATTCTTCTTTACCTCATGCAGCATTCTGCGCTGTGCTCTTGCAGTCATTTTTACAGGACGACCGCGCCTAGGGAGAGTAGCAACAGTGCTAAACTTTCTCCATTTGTAGACAGTCTGTCTTACCGTGGACACATGAACATCAAGGCTCAAGGAGATACTTTTGTAACCCTTTCCAGCTTCATGCAAGTCAACAATTCTTGATGGTAGATCTTCTGAGAGCTCTTTTCTGCGAGGCATGGTTCACATCAGACAGTGCTTCTTGAAACCAGTAAACCCAAAACAGGTATCAGCAACACATCCAATATCATCACACTGATTGGAGTCAAGGTTGGCTCACTCCTGGCTCCAATTAGCTCTGGGAGAAGTCATTAAGCTAGGGCCTCACATACTTTTTCCTCCCTGCACTGTGAATGTTTACATGTTATGTGCAATGAAACCATGGCAACATCTAATGTTTGTGTAGTATTATGTTCAGCAGACTGTGTTCTTCTATTGTTGTGACTTAGATGACGTTCAGAGCACATTTTATGCCCAATTCATGCAAAACTCCACGTAATCCCAAGGGGTTCACATACTTTTTTTTGCAACTGTATATTTCAAATATATTTTTCTTCCATGTGGGTAGCTGGACAGATTAGGGTTGGGAGTTCCAGAGAATGGGATAGGCTCTGGAGAAGCACTGGAGGTGACCATGGGAGGAGGAGAGGAGGGGGTCTAGATAGCAGGAGGCCTTGGGTGGAGCAAAGTGGACGGTTTGTGTGATGTTTGTAGATGTGCTTGGTGATGTAGCTCGGGGCAAAGTTGTGTATGGCTTTGTATGTTGTTGTGTTTTAGACTTTTTGGGTGATTGGAAGCCAGTGGATGGACAGGCAGAGAGGGGTGAGGGACACTGAATGGAGGCCAGTGGAGGGATTGGCAGAAAGGGGTGGAGGACACTGAGTGTAGGCTAGTTCAGGGCATGGCAGAGAAGGGTGGAGGACACAGTGTGTAAGCCAGTGGAGGGATTGGTAGAGAGTGGAGGAGGACACTAAGTGGAGACCAGTGAAAGGGATAGCAGAGAGGGGTGGAGAACACTGAATGGAGGTCAGTGGAAGGATTGGCAGAGAGGGGTGGAGGACAATAAATGGAGGTCAGTGGAGGGGTTGGCAGAGAGGGGTGGAGGACACAGAGTGGAGGTCAGTGGAAGGATTGGTAGAGAGGGGTGGAGGCCAGTGGAGGGGTTGGCATAGAGGGGTGGAGGACACAGAGTGGAGGTCAGTGGAGGAATTGGTAGGGAGCAGAGGAGGACACTAAGTGAAGGCCAGTGGAGGGATTGACAGGGAGGGGTGAAGGACAATGAACGGACACTGAGTGGAAGCTAGTGGAAGGATCGGCAGACTTGCGGATGGAACAGTATGCTTTTGTTAGTGTTTTGAATTGCTGGGCAACTGGAACCTCGTGGGGTGGAATTGGCAGAAAAGGGAAGGGGAGGCCAGAATTGTGGATGGCTTTGTATGTAGGTAATCCTTCTAGTCCCTAGATGTGGTGGCTGCTTTAGTTTCCATTTTTTTCTTCAGGCTTTATTGCCTTATTTTACCTGGTAGGTGGGGCTGGAAACTCAGATCACCGCTGGAGAGACTTCTGGAGAAAGGATGAAATGTTCAAAATGGTGTTTTCAAGTCACCTCTCAATGAAGCTATTTTTGTACATTGATGATGTGGTAGGACAGGTAGGGCAGCTAGGATACATAGGACAGGTAGGATAGGTAGGACAGGTAGGACAGGTAGGATAAGTAGGACAGGTAGGACAGGTAGGATAGGTAGGACAGGTAGGGTAGGTAGGGCAGGTAGGAGAGGTAGGAGAGGTAGGATAGGTAGGACAGGTAGGATAGGTATGATAGGTAGGGCAGGTAGGATAGGTATGATAGGTAGGATAGGTAGGGCAGGTGAGATAGGTAGGACAGGTAGGATTGGTAGGGCAGGTAGGACAGGTAGGAAGGGTAGGATAGGTAGGATAGGTAGGACAGGTAGGACAGGTAGGAAGGGTAGGATAGGTAGGATAGGTAGGACAGGTAGGACAGGTGGTAGACCTATTTCCTAGAGTTCCTGAAAGAAATAATAAGCCGGAGGATTATTTAAACCACCAATGTTTTCCTACAGCTAATAGATCGGTTTGGGATTGGACCGATCCTTCAAACTGTGTCCTGTAAAGGATCAATACACCCAAATTGTTACTGTAATTTGTAGTTATTGGTGGGGTCTGGTGAGCTTAGTTGCCTGTTGGATTATTACATTTCTTTTGGATTTCAGAAATGAGTTCCCCTGTCATTGACCTTGGTTTTGGTTTGGTCCATGTTGAAATGTTGGGAGTTGTTGGCCACCTTGCAATGTTCCGGCTATTCTTGAATTCTGGAAGATGAAAAATGAATAAAAATTCCATAAAGGAGAGTGGGAACCTCTTGTGTTGGCCACAACAGATGTACTGACCTGAAAACTCATGCACAGAGGTCTCACCACTTCTCTCTGAGAGATCCAAACATGATGAGGTGGTCCAGAGGTCCATCACTTACCACAGGCTGAATATTATTGTTTTTCGGCTATATTGAAAAGCTCAGTTTGGGTTTATTTTATGTGCTGACTGTTCCAGATTCGGGATCACCTGACTAAAGCTCAGAGGGGGCAGAAAGGAGAAGGAGTCTCGGCAGTGTTGCAGAATCTCGTAGACGTCACTCAGGAAGGAGCCAGTTACAGCGGAGATATTCTATCCACTGTGGACTGTCTGAGAAATATGACGGAGATTTTCCGCCGGCCATACCACAGCCCCACCTCCAATGACATCCAGGTAGGTGGAGAGGAACGCCAACATTTATTTTGTAAGGCATGTGGACCTCCATCCGTGGAGCATAGCAGCTAACGGTCACTAATTCTCAGAGACCTTCTCAGAACTTAATGACCTCCTAGAGTACCAAGAAAAATGATACCGAGACGTATCTGTAATCTGGCAGCAATGAAATGAAAGTGGCGATAAAAAACAATCCCCCCCCCCCCCCCCCCGGGTGATCAACGCACATTGCAGGGATTTGAACAAACTTTGTTGCAGATTCCTTCAAGTTTCTGCTCTGAAAAAATGTTTGTTGCGTAATGTCAATGTTCAGAGTAAATCTGAATGGAGGCGACTTCTTCATTATGAATCGGCTGACGGACTTGCAGTTTTCTAATGAGGAAAGGTGCAGGGTCTGCATCCCTTTACAAAGTTCTTCACTCTTTGAGAGTATCTCACCGAAATGGAAAATCCTAATCCCTCCTTCCTTCATTTACTATATCTGTTTCCTTGTTTTACCTCTCAAAGTCTTTAGTCTTTTTCTTTTATGTTTCCTTCTCTTCTTATCCATCCTCCCTCCCTCCCTCCCTCCTTCCTTCCATCCTTCCATCCTTCCTTCCATCCTTCCTTCTTTTCTTATCCTTCCTTCCTTCCTTCCTTCCTTCCTTATCCTTCCTTCCTTCCTTCCTTCCTTCCTTCCATCCTTCCATCCTTCCTTCCTTTTCTTATCCTTTGTTCCTTCCTTCCTTCCTTCCCTTCTTATCCTTCCTTCCTTCCCCTCCATCCTTCCATTTATCCATCTTTCCTTCCTTCCATCCCCTCCATCCTTCCTTCCTTCCTTCCTTCCTTCCTTCCTTCCTTCCTTCCTTCCTTCCTTCCTTCCTTCCCCTCCATCCTTCCTTCCATCCATCCCCTCCATCCTTCCATCTTTCCTTCCTTCCATCCCCTCCATCTATCCATCTTTCCTTCCATCCATTCATCCCCTACATCCTTCCATCTTTCCTTCCTTCCATCCTCTCCATCCTTCCTTCCTTCCATCATAACTTCCTTCCTTCCATCCCCTCCATCCTTCCATCCTCTCCATCTTTCCTTTCTTCCTTTCCTTCCATCCTTCCATCTTTCCTTCCTTCCTTTCCTTCCATCTTTCCATCTTCCCTTCCTTCCATCCTCTCCATCTTTCCTTCCTTCCTTCCTGTCCCTCCATCCTTCCATCTTTCCTTCCTTCCATCCCCTCCATCCTTCCATCTTTCCTTCCTTCCATCCCCTCCATCCTTCCATCTTTCCTTCCTTCCATCCCCTCCATCCTTCCATCTTTCCTTCCTTCCATCCTTCCATCTTTCCTTCCTTCCATCCTTCCATCTTTCCATCCTTCCATCTTTCCATCCTTCCATCTTTTCTTCCTTCCATCCTTCCATCTTTCCATCTTTCCTTCCTTCCATCCTTCCATCTTTCCTTCCTTCCATCCTTCCATCTTTCCATCCTTCCATCTTTCCATCCTTCCATCTTTCCATCCTTCCATCTTTTCTTCCTTCCATCCTTCCATCTTTCCATCTTTCCTTCCTTCCATCCTTCCATCTTTCCTTCCTTCCATCTTTCCTTCCTTCCATCTCTTTCATCCCTATGAAAGGCTCAGTGATGAGACATTGTGACCCTTGAAGTAGGAGGCAGGGAGCTCACAGATCAATGAATGGAGGAGACCGGAGCGATCAATGTCTGGTAGTTGTGAATGTGACGTGTGGACATTTGTCTGGGGAAGTGCCTGACGTAATGAAAAGAGAATGTAATAGAAGACAATCTGCATGGAGGGTGTCTGGGACCTGATATCCCCCCTTAAAGAGAACCTGTTTCCAGAAGTCGCACCTGAAATTGCACACAAATCGTGAGATTTCAAATCGCAGCGGGGTGACTGGTGACCAATACATTCAGTGCCCGGTCATACCGCTGCGATTTCAGATGCGATTTGCGAATTGAGATCACACCTGACATTGCATCTAGTGAATATCAATCTGTTCTCCCAATCTGTCTGTTTGTTCGTTCTCCTCCAACACTGATCGAATCTTCTCTGCTTCTTCACTCCCTCCAGAACTTTGTGCAAGTCATCAGCAACCTTCTATCCGACGAGAACCGGGACAAGTGGGAGGAGGCACAGACGGTAAGAGACGATATTTCTCACGTTTTCTCTGTGGTCAGGATTGGCTAGACACGTGCGGCTCGTGACGTTCCGAATCGAATTTCAGACAAATGTGTTCGATATTCGGAGATTCAGACAAATGTGTTCATTATTCGGAGATTCAGACAAATGTGTTCGATATTCGGAGATTCAGACAAATGTGTTCGATATTCGGAGATTCAGACAAATGTGTTCGTTATTCGGAGATTCAGACAAATGTGTTCGTTATTCGGAGATTCAGACAAATGTGTTCGATATTCGGAGATTCAGACAAATGTGTTCGTTATTCGGAGATTCAGACAAATGTGTTCGATATTCTGAGATTCAGACAAATGTGTTCGATATTCGGAGATTCAGACAAATGTGTTCGATATTCGGAGATTCAGACAAATGTGTTCGTTATTCTGAGATTCAGACAAATGTGTTCGTTATTCTGAGATTCAGACAAATGTGTTCGATATTCGGAGATTCAGACAAATGTGTTCGTTATTCGGAGATTCAGACAAATGTGTTCGATATTCTGAGATTCAGACAAATGTGTTCGATATTCGGAGATTCAGACAAATGTGTTCGATATTCGGAGATTCAGACAAATGTGTTCGTTATTCTGAGATTCAGACAAATGTGTTCGTTATTCGGAGATTCAGACAAATGTGTTCGTTATTCGGAGATTCAGACAAATGTGTTCGTTATTCGGAGATTCAGACAAATGTGTTCGTTATTCGGAGATTCAGACAAATGTGTTCGTTATTCGGAGATTCAGACAAATGTGTTCATTATTCGGAGATTCAGACAAATGTGTTCATTATTCGGAGATTCAGACAAATGTGTTCGATATTCGGAGATTCAGACAAATGTGTTCGATATTCGGAGATTCAGACAAATGTGTTCGATATTCAGAGATTCAGACAAATGTGTTCGTTATTCTGAGATTCAGACAAATGTGTTCGTTATTCGGAGATTCAGACAAATGTGTTCGTTATTCGGAGATTCAGACAAATGTGTTTGTTATTCGGAGATTCGGACAAATGTGTTCGTTATTCGGAGATTCAGACAAATGTGTTCGATTTTCGGAGATTCAGACAAATGTGTTCGTTATTCTGAGATTCAGACAAATGTGTTCAATATTCGGAGATTCAGACAAATGTGTTCGATATTCGGAGATTCAGACAAATGTGTTCGATATTCGGAGATTCAGACAAATGTGTTCGTTATTCGGAGATTCAGACAAATGTGTTCGATATTCTGAGATTCAGACAAATGTGTTCGATATTCGGAGATTCAGACAAATGTGTTCGTTATTCGGAGATTCAGACAAATGTGTTCGATATTCGGAGATTCAGACAAATGTGTTCGATATTCGGAGATTCAGACAAATGTGTTCGTTATTCGGAGATTCAGACAAATGTGTTCGATATTCGGAGATTCAGACAAATGTGTTCGATATTCGGAGATTCAGACAAATGTGTTCGATATTCGGAGATTCAGACAAATGTGTTCGTTATTCGGAGATTCAGACGCACCCGACTAACGAAGGACAAAAATAACTAATTTAAACGAATCCGGAATAACGAAACGAAATTCAAAAACAAATTTAAAGCGGGGCTCCACCCAAAAGGGGAAGTTCCACTTTAACTCCTCCCCCTCCAGAGGGTTTCCCCTTCCTGACCCGGCCATCTTTTGCGATACGGCGCTGCGTTACTTTAGCTGACAATTGCGCGGTCATGCAACGCTGCACACAAATTACATTTACATACTTTTTTCCCCACGAATTGAGATTTCTTTTGGTGGTATTTGATCGCCTGTGCGGTTTTTATTTTTTCCGACATAAAAAAAAAACCAAGATACCCCCCCACCCCCAGCAACTATAGACCCCCCCCACATACACACACACAACAAAATACCCCGTGGTCGTCAACATGACCACCAAGCGAGATGACCATCTGTTACCTGGCGCTCCTCCATACTGACTCAAGTCACTTCAACTGAAACGGCATTCAATGTCATAACAGGAAGATGGCGGCTACAGAACTTTAATTGGATCCACCAGCACTGTCCACCTTTAGGGACCCCCCCCACCCCGTAGAGTACCATAGGGATCACATAAGTCCACCAACAATCCCCTAAATCAGGGGTCTTCAAGCTTTCTAAACAAAGGGCCAGTTTATTGTCCTTCAGACTTTAGAGGGGCTGGACTGGTCCCAGGGGGAGCGGAGATTTTCCTGGCATCGGTGGGATTTGGTATTAGGAGGAGGAATAGTGCCCCAACGTCGGTATCATTTCAAGGAATGGTCCACCATTATTGGTGTCAGTGGTAGACATGGTGCCCCAGTGTAGGTGTCAGTTAGCAGAATAGAATCTTGTATCAGTGGGAGGAATAGTTCCCCAAGGGCCGGATAAAGGCAAACAAAGGGCCACATCCAGCCCCAGGGCCACAGTTTGGAGACCACTGCCCTAGGTGGTTCACCAGTCCAGCACAGTCGTCTACACGACCACCAATGAGCCGACCATCTGTTACCTGGATCTCCTCCATACTTAAATCATTTTCTAGGCTGATATGCAAGGGGGATGTCAAAAAATATCCTAGCGGGGGAGGTGGGCCCTGCCCTGAGGAACGGGTACCCGGGATTCTTTTGTAGTTCCATTGAGCCAGGAGCCGGGATGTTTTTTATCACTGATATTTACAAAGAAAAAACATTTTAAGAAGTCATACAAAGGACCTTGTCCCTGTGTTGATGAGGACCTCTTCCCCACGAC
The DNA here is from genome assembly GCF_062004578.1 of Staurois parvus. Lineage (NCBI taxonomy): Eukaryota > Metazoa > Chordata > Amphibia > Anura > Ranidae > Staurois > Staurois parvus. The sequence continues at coordinate 50,148 of NW_028319318.1, forward strand.
CGTGGCCCAGTGGTCGTGGGGGGTCTGTGGGGCCCATGGGCTTATCAGAATCTGGAAGACCCTTTAATAATCCACCAAAAAAAAAAGAGTTGTAGCCAGGGGCGGACTGACAACTCATGGGGCCCCCGGGCAATAGGAAATCATGAGGCCCATGTCCTCACCCACACTCAAACCACACCCAAAAAAGCCTATGAAAGGTACCAGGGGCATCTCATGGGGCCCCCTACTTACCCCGGGCCCTCGGGCAGTGCCCGGGTGCCCGAATGGTCAGTCCGCCCCTGGTTGTAGCCAGAAATGAAGACAACCTCAACCCTTTATCCGAAAAAAAAAAAGAAATCCCTCGTAAATCCATCTTTAATCACGATGCTCGGCGCCGACTCACGGGATAAAACCCCCCCGATGACCCGGTGCACACGGCCAATCCCTGGTGGCAACACGAAACCAATGACAGCTCCCTGAGCTGCCATTGGCTATGAAATGGAAGGGGCGGGGATAGTGGTGACGACATTGGTCAGATATAGCCAGCAGCATAGGTTGCAGGTCCTCCCCTTTTTGCATCGATCTGCTACTCACCACCTTGGCTACCCTCTCGTTCTTGTTGGGTTCAAGATTTGTTCCGTGTTGGATTGATGTTGGTGCTTCCGTGTTGGTTTGACGTTGGTGCTTCCATGTTGGATTGACGTTGGCGTTTCTGTGTTGGATTGATGTTGGCGCTTCCGTGTTGGATTGACGTTGGCGCTTCCGTGTTGGATTGACGTTGGCGTTTCTGTGTTGGATTGACGTTGGCGCTTCCGTGTTGGATTGACGTTGGTGCTTCCATGTTGGATTGACGTTGGCGTTTCTGTGTTGGATTGATGTTGGCGCTTCCGTGTTGGATTGACGTTGGCGCTTCCGTGTTGGATTGACGTTGGCGTTTCTGTGTTGGATTGACGTTGGCGCTTCCGTGTTGGATTGACGTTGGTGCTTCCGTGTTGGATTGACGTTGGTGTTTCCGTGTTGGATTGACGTTGGCGTTTCTGTGTTGGATTGACGTTGGCGCTTCCGTGTTGGATTGACGTTGGCGCTTCCGTGTTGGATTGACGTTGGCGCTTCCGTGTTGGATTGACTTTGGCGTTTCTGTGTTGGATTGATGTTGGCACTTCCGCGTTGGTGTGACATTGGCGCTTCCGTGTTGGATTGACGTTGGTGTTTCCATGTTGGATTGACGTTGGCGTTTCTGTGTTGGATTGACGTTGGCGCTTCCGTGTTGGATTGACGTTGGCGCTTCCGCGTTGGATTGATGTTGGCGCTTCCGTGTTGGATTGACGTTGGTGCTTCCGTGTTGGATTGACGTTGGTGCTTCCAAGTTGGATTGATGTTGGTGCTTCCGTGTTGGATTGACGTTGGCACTTCCGTGTTGGATTGACGTTGGCGCTTCCGTGTTGGATTGACGTTGGCGCTTCCGCGTTGGATTGATGTTGGTGCTTCCGTGTTGGATTGACGTTGGTGCTTCCAAGTTGGATTGACGTTGGTGTTTCCGTGTTGGATTGACGTTGGTGTTTCCGTGTTGGATTGATGTTGGTGCTTCCGCGTTGGAATGACGTTGGCGCTTCCGTGTCGGATTGATGTTGGCGCTTCCGTGTCGGATTGATGTTGGCGCTTCCGTGTTGGATTGATGTTGGTGCTTCCGCATTGGATTGATGTTGGGGCTTGATGATGTCATGTGACGGTGTCTTGGTCTGGTGATTGGCTCAGGCCTGAGCTCTGCATCCTATGAGAAGGTCCCCCCCATAGCCCACGGGGTACATTGTGGGAGCTCCAATAGTTTTCTTCAGGCAGCCAGTATTGGATGGGGTGTGCTGGACCCTCCCACAGCTCTGCCATGTACATACCTTTACAGGGTAATATCTAGGATTGCAAGGATCAGACAAGGTGTCATTGAATTTTTTGTGGCTGGCGAGGCAAATATATATAAATAAAAGTTCTTGTGGCCGGCGTCTGGCTCTGAGCAGAGCGGTGATCACAGATTCCATCGGCTTTACCATCTCAGTACATCGAACGTCAGGTCACATCGGGTTGGGAATCGTCTTCTTCTGATCTGAATATCTGCAGGCTGCTACAATGTATCATTGTGAAGGGATCAGTTGTGTCATGTGACCTTGTTTTGATGTAAAACCCAACACATTATAGATGTGGAAAACCAACAGTCATCTCAAGGTGAATACATTGAAATTTGCTGCAGTACAGCCGCCCCGCGCTACCGCCCCCCCCCCCCCCCATCCCAACACCACCACCTCCCCTCCCCCCCCCCAACACCACCACCCCACCACCACATTATTATCATTGTCAGGATCCTTACCAACATCTGAATCGCAGCGTCTCCGCCGGGTTGTCAAGACAACAGGACATTGGGAAAGAATATCAGAAAGATAAAGACTAATTTGAGGCTTTCTGCCTATCTGCTTATTATTACCGCCCCGGAATGAGGCCTCTCCGGAAACATCTTATTTCAAGAGGCTTTTAATGGCAGGACTGCACTTACCTGAAATACTGAGCGCGGCGGGGGGCGCAAAGCGTTGGGCTGGAAGACCCCGATGACGACCCATCCGTTGGGGAGGGGAAGAGGGGGCAGAACGCGGCGTACGCACTTCAATAATACTGAAACTAAGATAAATTGTAATTCTGATTTTATTTGTTAGTTATTATTACAAACCTTCTTTGTTATTACTATTATTCTAAGAATAATAATAATAATAATAATAATAAACAGTTTCAAAATTAGTCTTCAATAGCGCGGCGTAAATTGACAGCGCAGTATAAGTACCTGAAATAAATAAATAAATAATAACTAATGTTAGGTGTTAAAGTTAACTTTTTTTTAAAATGTGTTTCAGTGTTTTTATATTATTATTTTTATATAGATATACATATATATATATATATATATATATATATAATTATTGTTATTAATAATAATAGCAATAATATAAAAACACTGAAACAAAGTTTAAAAAAAAGTTAACTTTAACACCTAACATTAGTTATTCATTATTGAAGACTCATTTTGAAATTGTTCATTATTATTATTAGAATAATAGTAATAATAGTAATAATAATAATAGCAATAATAATAATAGTAGTAATAATAACTCTTATTTTTATTTGTTACATTTTTAAACTTTTATATTATTAATATTCTTCTTCATAATCATAATATTAATAATAATAATAATAATGAAGAAGAAGAAGAATAGTAACAATATAAAAGGTCTGTTTAAAAATGTAACAAATAAAAATAAAAGTTATTATTACTACTATTATTATTATTATATTATTATTATTATTAATAATAGTAGTAGTAATAATAATAATAACAATATATAAAAGCACAGTTTAAAATCGTTAACATCAAATTGGTTGTTAATTATTGCAGCCTAAGTTTTTAAACTGTCATATTATTATTATTATTATTATTATTTTACTACTATTAATAAGCCTTTTTATTTGTTAAAGTTTAATTTTTAAACTGACCTTTTATGTTGTTATTGCTGTTATTATTATTAATAATAATAATAATAATAATAATAATAATATGACAGTTTAAAACTTAGGCTGCAATAATTAACAACTATTTTTATGTGTTTAAGTTACCTTTTTTTAACTGTGCTTTTATATATTGTTATTATTATTATTGCTACTACTATTAATAATAATAATAGTAATAATAATATAATAATAATAATAGTAGTAGTAATAATAACTCTTATTTTTATTTGTTACATTTTTAAACTTTTATATTATTACTATTTTTCTTCTTCTTTATCATAATAATAATAATAATAATAATAATGAAGAAGAAGAATAGTAATAATATAAAAGTTTAAAAATGTAACAAATAAAAATAAGAGTTATTATTACTACTATTATTATTATTATTATATTATTATTACTATTATTATTATTATATTATTATTATTACTATTATTATTATATTATTATTACTATTATTATTATTATTATATTATTATTACTATTATTATTATTATATTATTATTACTATTTTTATTATTATATTATTATTACTATTATTATTATATTATTATTACTACTATTATTATTATTATATTATTATTACTATTATTATTATTATATTATTATTACTATTATTATTATTATTATATTATTATTACTACTATTATTATTATTATATTATTACTATTATTATTATTATATTATTATTACTATTATTATTATTATATTATTATTATATTATTATTAATAATAGTAGTAGCAATAATAATAATAACAATATATAAAAGCACAGTTAAAAAAAAAAGTTAACATCAAAATAGTTGTTAATTATTGCAGCCTAAGTTTTAAACTGTTCTTTTATTATTATTATTTTACTACTATTAATAAGCCTTTTTATTTGTTAAAGTTTAATTTTTAAACTGACCTTTTATGTTGTTATTGCTGTTATTATTAATAATACCATAAATAATAATAATAAAACATGAGTTCACAGTTAGGCTTCAATAATGAATTAATAAATATTATCGTGTGTTAAAGTTAACTTTATTATAAAACTGAGTTTCTCTATTATTATTATTATTATTATCATTCAGTATTGATATATTTATATATTATTTGTTTTTTTTTCTGCAGGCCGGTCTGAGTGTCAAAGACCTTTTTAGGCTCATTGAAGATTTCATCGATGTCATCGGATTCAGAATGAAAGATTTTAAAGACTCGTACCAAGTGACAGACAACGTGGGTAAGTGACGTGGCGCAGAATGAGAGGCTCCGTTCCGGAACCCCGGAGAGATCTCCATCACCTTTGTTGTGTATTTATTCGGAGGGCGTTCCGTGGATTCCATACGCTGCTACTGAATACAATATGTGGATAGAATCGTTCGCGTGGTCCTGCGTGGGACAAGAGCGATAGAGCGATGCACTGTGCGCCAGTCGCTGTGATCCTGACATGTTTCATACCCTGGGGGATGGGAAGGACAGTGTTTTGGCAGCTTACAGGAGAAGGAGGGAACAGAGAGAGTCCTTCGTGTTCCGGTGAGGGGATCTATTGCTGCTTTAGGGATCTAGTGTTGAGGGGGAGCTTGCTGGCTGCTGGAGGGTCTATTGATGCTGGCTGCTGGGAGTTCTGTTGTTGCTGCTGGGGGTCTAATGTTGCTGGGGATGGTATTTTGTTGTGGGTGGTCAATTGTTGCTCTGGTGGGGTCTATTGTTGCTGGAGAGGGGTCTATTGTTGCTGGTATGGGGTCCTCATTGATGGGGTAGTCTATTGTTGTGTGGGGGATCTATTGTTGCTGGAGAGGGGTGTATTTTTGCTGGGATGGGATCCTTGTTGATGGGGTAGTCTATTGTTGTGTGGGGGATCTATTGTTGTTGGGGATGGTATTTTGTTGCGGGTGGTCCATCGTTGCTGTGTGAGGAGTCTATTGTTGCTGCAGGGAATATTCTGATGGTGAAGAGGGATCTATTTTTGCTGGGGTGGAGTACTTGTTGATGGGGTAGTCTATTGTTGTGTGGGGATCTATTGTTGTGTGGAGGATCTATGGTTGCTGGGGTATGTATTGGTGTGTGTGTGTGGTGGATCTATTGTTGCTGGGGTGGGGTGCTTGTTGATGGGGTAGTCTATTGTTAGTGTGAGGATATATTGTTAGTGGGGGGGGGTTATTGTTGTGTGGTGGATCCATTGTTGCTGGGGGATAAGTTGGTGTGTGGTGGATCTATTGTTGCTGGGGTGGGGTTCTTGTTGATGGGGAAGTCTATTGTTGTGCAAGGGATCTATTGTTGTGTGGGGATCTATTGTTGCTGGGGGATGAGTTGGTGTGTGTGTGTGGTGGATCTATTGTTGCTGGGGTGGGGTTCTTGTTGATGGGGAAGTCTATTGTTGTGTAAGGGATCTATTGTTGTGTGGTGATCTATTGTTGCTGGGGGATAAGTTGGTGTGTGGTGGATCTATTGTTGCTGGGGTGGGGTTCTTGTTGATGGGGAAGTCTATTGTTGTGTAAGGGACCTATTGTTGTGTGGTGATCTATTGTTGCTGGGGGATATGTTGGTGTGTGTGGTGGATCTATTGTTGCTGGGGTGGGGTTCTTGTTGATGGGGAAGTCTATTGTTGTGTAAGGGACCTATTGTTGTGTGGTGATCTCTTGTTGCTGGGGGATATGTTGGTGTGTGTGGTGGATCTATTGTTGCTGGGGTGGGGTTCTTGTTGATGGGGGAGTCTATTGTTGTGCAGGGGATCTATTGTTGTGTGGGGATCTATTGTTGCTGGGGATGAGTTGGTGTGTGTGTGTGTGGTGGATCTATTGTTGCTGGGGTAGGGTTCTTGTTGATGGGGTAGTCTATTGTTGCATGGGGGAATCTCTATTGTTGCGTGCGGGAGATCTATTGTTGTGTGTGGATCTATTGTTCTGTGGGGGATATAATGTGTGGGGAATCTATTTTTGTGTAGGAGATCTATTGTTGCTGGCTGGAGGTTTTTTTTTACTGCTTTCCTTGTTATTAACAAATTTCATCCAAATTATTTAGCACCACATGGGGCGGGGCTGGGAGTTGGGTAGGGGGCGGAGTTAAGGGGCAGTGCTCAGAAGGGGAGGAGACAATGGGGGACTCAGAAGGGGGGAGCGGTTTAATCCCTTCCCACCCACCCCGAGGTCCCGAATGCTCAGGGGGTGTGAAGGATCATATGACCGCTCACATGACTTGAAGTCGATCTTTAGGGGTGGTTCACACTCGGGCGTGGTGCGGGGAAAGATGCGGGGGAAGGTGCGGGGCGCGGCCCGGGAGAAGGTGCGGTGTGCGAACGCACCGCCCTTGCTAGACACTCATTGTTAGTCGCACCCCAAACGCATGCAGCAAACGACGCGCATTCCCCGCCTCCGGGACGCATAGTACCCTGCGGTTGGGCGCGCCGTCATCTGTAAAAAAACGCGTTTGGCAGCCGATTGAAATGAACCAAAACCGGAACGCGCAAAAAACGTTGCAGTGTGAACCGCCCCTGAGAGCCGTCTATGACAGATCGACCTTTGTGCCCGGAGTGCGCAGTGGACACGCCCCCAGCCAATAGACATTGGCTGCCCAGCAGCACGAGGGCAGTAGAGCCCGCCCCTTTTCCTGCCACACACGTGTGTTAAGCGATCATAAGGGGTTCGGACGATTATTTATTCCCAGCTTAGTCCGCAGGCCAGGAAGTCGATCCGAGTTCGGAATGTTCATCGTTCACATGACAGATCAGGCGGGAGGCTCTAGAGAAGTCCTGACGCGTTTCGTCCATCAAGGCTGGAAGAGAGGAAACAATGTATACAGACTGGACTGCATGTAGATACAATGTATACAGTCAGGTCCATAAATATTGGGACATGGACACAATTCTAACATTTTTGGCTCTATACACCACAATGGATCTGAAATGAAACAAACAAGATGTGCTTTAACTGCAGACTGTCAGCTTTAATTTGAGGGTATTTACATCCAAATCAGGTGAACGGTGTAGGAATGACAACAGTTTGCATAGGTGCCTCCCACTTGTTAAAGGACCAAAAGTAATGGGACAGAATAATAATCATAAATCAAATTTTCACTTTTTAATACTTGGTTGCAAATCCTTTGCAGTCAATGACAGCCTGAAGTGTGGAACGCATAGACATCCCCAGACGCTGGGTGTCATCCCTGGTGAGGCTCTGCCAGGCCTCTACTACAACTGTCTTCAGTTCCTGCTTGTTCTTGGGGCATTTTCCCTTCAGTTTTGTCTTCAGCAAGTGAAATGCTCCATCAGATTCAGGTCAGGTGATTGGCCATTGCAGAACATTCCACTTCTTTGGTGTCTTTTGCAGTCTGCTTTGGGTCATTGTCCATCTGCACTGTGAAGCGTCCAATGAGTTGTGAAGCATTTGGCTGAATATGAGCCGATAATATTCCCGAAACACTTCACAATTCATCCGGCTGCTTCTGTCAGCCGTCACATCATCAATAAATACAAGAGAAGCAGTTCCATTGGCAGCCATACATGCCCACGCCATGACACTACCACCACCATGATCACTGATGAGGTGGTATGCTGAGGACCATGAGCAGTTCCTTCTCCATCCTCTTCTCTTCCCATCACTCTGGTACAAGTTGATGTCGGTCTCATCTGTCCATAGGATGTTGTTCCAGAACTGTGAAGGCTTTTTTACATGTCGTTTGGCAAACTCTAATCTGGCCTTCCTGTGTTTGAGGCTCACCAATGGTTTCCATCTTGTGGTGAACCCTCTGTATTCACTCTGGTGAAGTCTTCTCCTGATTGGTGACTTTGACACACATACACCTACCTCCTGGAGGGTGTTCTTGATCTGGCCAACTGTTGTGAAGGGTGTTTTCTTCACCAGGGAAAGAATTCTTCGCTCATCCACCACAGTTGTTTTCCGTGGTCTTCCGGGTCTTTTGGTGTTGCTGAGCTCACCGGTGCGTTCCTTCTTTTTAAGAATGTTCCAAACAGTTGTTTTGGCCACGCCTAATGTTTTTGCTATCTCTCTGATGGGTTTGTTTTGTTGTTTCAGCCTAATGATGGCTTCACTGATAGTGACAGCTCTTTGGGTCTCATCTTGAGAGTTGACAGCAACAGATTCCAAATGCAAATAGCACACTTGAAATGAACTCTGGACCTTTTATCTGCTCATTGTAATTGGGATAATGAGGGAATAACACACACCTGGCCATGGAACAGCTGAGAAGCCAATTGTCCCATTACTTTTGGTCCCTTAATAAGTGGGAGGCACATATGCAAACTGTTGTCATTCCTACACCGTTCACCTGATTTGGGTGTAAATACCCTCAAATTAAACCCGACAGTCTGCAGTTAAAGCACATCTTGTTCGTTTCATTTCAAATCCATTGTGGAGTATAGAGCCAAAAATGTTAGAATTGTGTCCATGTCCCAATATTTATGGACCTGACTGTATATGTGGACAGATGCAGGAACTCCCCCCCCCCCCCCCTTCCAAATCACCTCTTGTCTCCGCCCCCTACCCACCTCTGTGCACCACCCTTTGGTTCCACCCCCTACCCGCCTCCCAGTACCGCCCCTTTTATAGACTACAGACCCGGCTATTATTTTGTGGTGCCAAGTAATTTGTATGGAATTTGGAAAATCAGTAAAATGGATCCCCTGCAGCCAGTGACAAGAGGTCCCCGCAGCAACAGTAGACCTTCCCCCCACAACAAAACACCCCTCCAGCAACAATAGATCCCACCCAGTAACAATTGAGCACTCAGCAACATAAGACCCATCCCCAGCAACACTAGATTGCCCTCCAGCAACCAGAAACCTCCCCAGCAACCATAGACACCCCCACCTGAAAAAATAGATCTACAGCAACAATAGATCCCACCCAGTAACATAAGACCCATCTACAGCAACACTAGATCGCCCTCCAGCAACCATAGACACCCCCCACCTGCAAAAATAGATCTCCAGCAACAATAGATCCCTTCAAGTAACATTTGACCACCCAGCAGAATAAGACCCATCTCCAGCAACACTAGATCCCCCACCAGCAACCATAGACCTCCCCCTGCAAAAATAGATCTCCAGCAACAATAGATCCCTTCAAGTAACATTTGACCACCCAGCAGAATAAGACCCATCCCCAGCAACACTAGATCCCCCACCAGCAACCATAGACCTCCCCCTGCAAAAATACATCACCAGCAACAACAGATGCCTCAGCAGTCAGCATCAATAGCCTCTCCAGCTCACCCCAGCAACTCTTGCCACTACATAGATCTAGTGCTGGAGGTGCCAGAACTGGGTTCCCCCTTCTCACCAACAATGGACCCCCCCCCAACAAAATACCCTCCAGCAACAATAGATCCCTTCAAGTAACAATTGACCACCCAGCGACATAAGCCCCATCCCCAGTAACACTATATCCCCCACCAGCAACCATAGACCCCCCTGCAAAAATACATCACCAGCAACAACAGATGCCTCAGCAGTCCTGGAGGTGCTTGGTAACATCTGTTGGCGTGTTACAAAACTTGAAACGTATTGATCCCGCCTCGTATATGACTTTCAGGACAGATCTCCTCCAAGATGACCCAAAAACTCTCACCAGACGTGTGTCCTTCATTATTGACCTCAACCGAATCCTGAGGGCCCATTTGGACTTCGGAGTTGCGGTCAATGTGCACGTTACTGCACTGTGCGATAAAGCACATAACATGCCGTGCTGTGCTGCAGTGGGATTGTGAATGGCACCCCCAATGCAAGGCAACATGGCAGTGTTTGGTGGACGGCAACACACGATCCCATGCAAGGAAACATGGCGGTGTTTGGTGGACGGCAACACACAATCCAATGCAAGGAAACATGGCGGTGTTTGGTGGACGGCAACACACGATCTAATGCAAGGTAACATGGCGGTGTTTGATGGATGGCAACACACAATCCAATGCAAGGTAACATGGCGGCGTTTGGTGGATGGCAACACAAGATCCAATGCAAGGCAACATGGTGGAGTTTGGTGGACGGCAACACACAATCCAATGCAAGGTAACATGGCGGTGTTTGATGGACGGCAACACAAGATCCAATGCAAGGCAACATGGTGGAGTTTGGTGGATGGCAACACAAGATCCAATGCAAGGCAACATGGCGGTGTTTGGTGGACGGCAACACACAATCCAATGCAAGGTAACATGGCGGTGTTTGGTGGACGGCAACACACGATCCAATGCAAGGTAACATGGCGGTGTTTGGTGGACGGCAACACACGATCCAATGCAAGGTAACATGGCGGTGTTTGGTGGACGGCAACACACAATCCAATGCAAGGCAACATGGCGGCGTTTGGTGGATGGCAACACAAGATCCAATGCAAGACAACATGGCGGTGTTTGGTGGATGGCAACACACGATCCAATGCAAGGCAACATGGCGGTGTTTGGTGGATGGCAACACAAGATCCAATGCAAGGCAACATGGCGGTGTTTGGTGGATGGCAACACACGATCCAATGCAAGGCAACATGGCGGTTTTTGGTGGGTGGCAACACACGATCCGATGCAAGGAAACATGGCGGTGTTTGGTGGATGGCAACACACGATCCAATGCAAGGCAACATGGCGGCGTTTGGTGGACAGCAACACACGATCCAATGCAAGGCAACATGGCGGTTTTTGGTGGGTGGCAACACAGGATCCAATACAAGCCAACATGGCGGTGTTTCATGGACGGCCAAACACGATCCAATGCAAGGCAACATGGCGGTGTTTGATGGACGGCCAAACACGATCCAATGCAAGGCAACATGGCGGTGTTTGATGGACGGCAACACACGATCCAATGCAAGACAACATGGCGGTGTTTGATGGACGGCAACACACGATCCAATGCAAGGCAACATGGTGGAGTTTGATGGACGGCAACACACGATCCAATGCAAGGCAACATGGCGGTGTTTGGTGGGTGGCAACACACGATCCAATGCAAGGCAACATGGCGGTGTTTGGTGGGTGGCAACACACGATCCAATGCAAGGCAACATGGCGGGGTTTGATGGACGGCAACACACGATCCAATGCAAGGCAAGGATCTTCCCAAGCTTCATTCTTGCCTGCTTCTGTTCTGAAGATCCGGTAATAGGCCATGTTCGGGGATTCTACCAGAGTGCCGCACCCAAGCCTCCCTGTAGACACGCGGCGTCCCGTATGACGTCAGAGATGATACACCACGGTTACTTACTAAAGACAAATCGGTTGTTCGACTTGCATGGGAATTTTTCCCTGAGCTTACTGAAGGTGGGGGAAGTTCGCTTTCGCAATGCATACCCAATCACATACAAGAAACATAGAAAAAAAAATTATTATTTTTGCTTGCACATGATTGGATGGTGGAAGTCAGCAGAGCTTCCTCTCATTGGTCAAGCTTTGAGGAACATTCCTTTGCAAAGTGAACAGCCTGTTTGCCTTTAGTAAATCGACCACAATGGGTACAGTGAACCGAACGACCTTGCTGGGGACGGCTGTAGCTGGTGGTTGGCCTTGCTGGGGATGGCTGTGTAGCTGGTGGTCGGTTTTGCTGGGGAGGGCTGTGGCTGGTGGTCGGCCTCGCTGGGGATGGCTGTGTAGCTGGTGGTCGGCCTTGCTGGGGACGGCTGTGGCTGGTGGTCGGCCTCGCTGGGGATGGCTGTGTAGCTGATGGTCGGCCTTGCTGGGGATGGCTGTGGCTGGTGGTCGGCCTTGCTGGGGACGGCTGTGGCTGGTGGTCGGCCTTGCTGGGGACGGCTGTGTGGCTGGTGGTCAGCCTTGCTGGGGACGGCTGTAGCTGGTGGTCGGCGTTACTGGGGATGGCTGTGGCTGGTGGTCGGCATTACTGGGGATGGCTGTGGCTGGTGGTCGGCCTTTCTGGGGAGGGCTGTAGCTGGTGGTCGGCCTTTCTGGGGAGCGCTGTAGCTGGTGGTCGGCCTCGCTGGGGACGGCTGTGTGGCTGGTGGTCGGCCTTGCTGGGGATGGCTGTGGCTGGTGGTCGGCCTCGCTGGGGACGGCTGTGGCTGGTGGTCGGCCTTGCTGGGGAGGGCTGTGGCTGGTGGTCGGCCTTGCTGGGGATGGCTGTGTGGCTGGTGGTCGGCGTTGCTGGGGATGGCTGTGGCTGGTGGTCGGCCTTTCTGGGGAGGGCTGTAGCTGGTGGTCGGTTTTGCTGGGGATGGCTGTGGCTGATGGTCGGTTTTGCTGGGGATGGCTGTGGCTGGTGGTCGGCCTCGCTGGGGACGGCTGTGTGGCTGGTGGTCGGCCTTGCTGGGGATGGCTGTGGCTGGTGGTCGGCCTCGCTGGGGACGGCTGTGTGGCTGGTGGTCGGCCTTGCTGGGGATGGCTGTGGCTGGTGGTCGGCCTTGGTGAGATGATTACAGGAGCAGGGGGTTGGGTCCTACAAGTATTATGAAGAAAGGGAAGACTTGAATGCTGAGATCATTTATTGGCGAATTCCCAATCCCAGAATCTGGTGTTCTCCTCCATATCTCAGTACAGAGTGTGATCTCCACCCGCAGAGCGTTCCTCCTCCATCCCTCCGTTCTGCCACTAGGTTGCAGTGGCTGCTTGTCGGCTGCTTATGTATTCTGGATATCCCCCTCCCCCACCCATGCCGGCAGCCTGCTCAGCAGTTCTGTGTAATGGAGATGACTGCATTCATACTCCATCTCCACCGACCTCTTCCTGCTGCTCCACAGATGTGTCCCAATCATCGCTATTGTGTGACAGTGGTGTCACCGCTATTTCCTGTATGAGAATAAAACGGGTAAGAAAATCCCAGGCTGACATCTGTCCTACCACCAAGATTCCACGTAGAGGTCTGTCCCATGTCCTACCACCAAGATTCCACGTAGAGGTCTGTCCTATGTCCTACCACCAAGGTCCCATACAGAGGTCTGACCTATGTCCTACCACCAAGATTCCACCTAGGGGTCTGACCTATGTCCTACCACCAAGATTCCATGCAGAGGTCTGTCCTGTGTCCTACCACCAAGATTCCACGTAGAAGTCTGACCTATGTCCTACCACCAAGATTCCACGTAGAAGTCTGACCTATGTCCTACCACCAAGATTCCACGCAGAAATCTGTCCTATGTCCTACCACCAAGATTCCACCTAGAAGTCTGACCTATGTCCTACCACCAAGATTCCATGCAGAGGTCTGTCCTGTGTCCTACCACCAAGATTCCACGTAGAAGTCTGACCTATGTCCTACCACCAAGATTCCACGCAGAAATCTGTCCTATGTCCTACCACCAAGATTCCACGCAGAAATCTGTCCTATGTCCTACCACCAAGATTCCATGTAGAGGTCTGTCCTATGTCCTTCCAAGATTCCATGTAGAGGTCTGTCCTATGTCCTACCACCAAGATTCCACGTAGAAGTCTGACCTATGTCCTACCACCAAGATTCCACATAGAGGTCTGTCCTATGTCCTTCCAAGATTCCATGTAGAGGTCTGTCCTATGTCCTACCACCAAGATTCCACGCAGAAATCTGTCCTATGTCCTACCACCAAGATTCCACTTAGAGGTCTGTCCTATGTCCTACCACCAAGATTCCACGCAGAAATCTGTCCTATGTCCTACCACCAAGATTCCAGGTATAGGTCTGTCCCATGTCCTACCACCAAGATTCAATGTAGAGATCTGTCCTGTGTCCTACCACCAAGATTCCACGTAGAACGGTCCAGTGCAGCTATTGTCAGGCTGAGGTCACATTAGGCTTCCATTGAAGTCTATGATCACACCAAAACAATCTCCTGTACGGGAGGGAACAAGCCCCGTGGGACAGAATGGCTCTCCTCTTGTCATGCAGTGCTGAACATCGGCCAATGTACTTCGATGATACAGGTGTGAATGGGAATCACCAGGATCCCACGTACAAGGGTCCCACGTACAAAGGCCCCACGTACAAGGGTCCCACGTACAAGGGTCCCACGTACAAGGGTCCCACGTACAAAGGTCCCACGTACAAAGGCCCCACGTACAAAGGTCCCACATACAAGGGTTCCACGTACAAGGGTCACACGTACAAGGGTCTCACGTACAAAGGTCCCACATACAAAGGTCCCACGTACAAGGGTCCTGTACAGTTATTAATGAGTAAGCAAGGGAGCTCCATGCCGGGGGCCAGTGTCTGCTACTGTGCTGAGAACACTAATGAGGCACATTACGGCCAAAAGTATGAGGTCACCTACCCATCACACCTACCTATGTACCCAAAAATCTGAGTTCACCTGACAATCCACCTGCCTATCAGGGCCAAAGTATGAGGTCACCTACCCATCACACCTACCTATATGGCCAAAATTATGAGGTCACCTACCCATCACACCTACCTATATGGCCAAAAGTGTGAGGTCACCTACCCATCACACCTACCTATATGGCCAAAAGTATGAGGTCACCTACCCATCACACCTACCTATATGGCCAATCCTTCATATTACTGTCCGTGGTTCTGGTTCAGCCACCTACCTGCTCTGTGGTTTATAAACGATCGTTCTCTTACTGCTGAATGTGTTCCCTGTGCCCCGCGTCTCCTGTGAGCTTCCCACAAAGCCCCCAGTGCCTGCAACATGTTAGACTGACAGCACTGTGCAGAATTCTCCACCAACAGTGTGATTTACGGGGTGAGGCTGTGGCCTTCAGGAAGCCCTGTGAGAAGCCTACTGAAAGGAGCCCAAAATTTGATCAAAGGTCAATGAAAATCGATGCGTTTTTAATGTTCGATAACACTGGATGCATGCTGGGAGCTCTGTGACCCTGACGGCCATTTTTCTTTCCATACAGTTCTGAGCATCTACAAGCGGCAGGCGACCAATCCCAGCGACATCAGCTTCCCCATGAAGGGTTGGCGCGGGTTGGTGGAGTGGGCGAGGAGCGCCGAAGACAAAGTCTCCATCTCCAAGAACTTCCTGTCCATGGAGGACGCAGGTAACGGCACCCAGCTGGTCCATCCAACGTGGAAAGGCGTGGTCTGCTTGGGGTTTAAGCAGGCTATATGCGGGTCGAATTCCGAACGATTTTTCGATTGAAAACATCGTTCGTTTTGTAATCCGATGGTGCCACCAATGATTAAAAAAATCGGTCGTTTATCGTGAATTTTCACAAAATGGGGAGGAGCCACGAAAATCGGCCGGCGCCATCGCCCCACCAACACAGCGGAAATCAGCCGATTATTCTTAGGTCCGATTTCCAAACGTTTTTTGTTCGAAAAATTGGACCTAAAAATAATCTGCCGATTTTCGTGGTTAGTGGGGCGATGGCGCCGACTGATCTTCGCTGTTAGTAGGGCGATGGCGCCGACTGATCTTCGCTGTTAGTAGTGCGATGGCGCCGACCGATTTTCGTGGTTAGTGGGGCGATGGCGCCGACTGATCTTCGCTGTTAGTAGGGCGATGGCGCCGGCTGATTTTCGCGGTTAGTGGGGCGATGGCGCCAGCCGATTTTTGCGGCTAGTGGGGCGATGGCGCCAGCCGATTTTTGCGGCTAGTGGGGCGATGGCGCCAGCCGATTTTCGCGGTTAGTGGGGCGATGGCGCCAGCCGATTTTTGCGGCTAGTGGGGCGGTGTTTTGGACCGGATTAAAGCTTTTCGACTGGATTCAAAGTATTCGCATCGAATTTGAATCAAAAATATCGAATCGGTCCAAATTCATTGTGGTTTTATTCGAAATTCAAATTCTGGAAGACTGTTATATTTATTTTCTATTCTATTCTTTTCTGTTCTGTTCTATTATTTTGCATTCTGTTCTATTTTATTCTGTTTTATTTTAGTCTATTCTTTTTGAAATTTGAACCTCAGAAGACATCTATATTCCATTTGATTCTATTATATTCTATTCTTTTTTCTATTCTACTCTTTTCTGTTCCATTCCTTTTTTTTTCTATTTTTTTATTCTTTTCTATTTTATTCTATTCTATTCTATGTTTTAATTTTTTATTCTATTCTGTTTAACTCTATACTTTTCTATTCTATTCGGTTTTATTCTATTCTTTTCAAATACAGCTGTATTCTATTTTACTCTATTCTATTCCTTTATTTTCTATTCTCTTTAATTCTATTCTTTTTATTTTTTATTCTATTCTGCTCTAACTCTATTTTTTCTATTCTGTTCTTTTTTATTCTATTCTGTCTTATTCTATTCTTTTCGAAATGTAAACGTCAGAAGACGGCTATACTCTATTATATTCTGTTCTATTCTATTCTATTTTTTCTATTCTATTCTTTTCTATTGTATTCAGTTATTTTATATTCTACTTTATTCTGTGATATTCTTTTCTATTTTATTTCTTTAATTTATATTCTATTTTATTCTATTCTTTTCTATTTTATTTTATTCTATTTTTTATTTTTTTATTCTATTCTATTCTGTTCTGTTTGACTCTATACTTTTCTATTCTATTTTACTCTATTCTATTCCTTTATTTTCTATTCTAATTTGTTCTATACTTTTCTATTCTTTAAATTTGAACTTCAGAAGACGTCTATATTCTATTTGATTCTATTATATTCTATTCTTTTTCCTATTCTACTCTTTTCTATTCCTTTATTTTATGTTCTATTTTATTCTTTTCTGTTCTATTCCTTTATTTTCTATTTTTTTCTATTCTTATCTAATCCGTTTTTGTTTAACTTCTTTTCTATTCTGTTTTATTCTATTCTATTCTTTTCAAAATTTAAACGTCAGAAGACGGCTATACTCTATTTGATTCTATTGTATTCCTTTATTTTCAATTCTATTTTATTCTATTCTTTTCTATTGTATTCCTTTAGTTTATATTCTATTTAAAAAAAAAAAATTATTCTGTTCTGTTTAACGCTATACTTTTCTATTCTATTCTGTTTTATTCTATTCTTTTCAAATACAGCTGTATTCTATTTTACTCTATTCTATTCCTATATTTTCTATTCTTTTTAATTATATTTTTATTTTTTTATTCTATTCCACTCTAACTCTATTTTTTCTATTCTATTCTATTTTATTCTGTTTTATTCTACTCTATTCTTTTCAAACTTCGAATTTTGGAGGGCGGCTATATTCTAACACTGACACACACAGCCTTTGACGGGAATCAGCAATAATCAGCAATATATTTATATTTCCAATTTATTTTCCAATTCGATTTTGTTTTTGAGTTCGATTCCATTCAAATTTTCATTATTTCGGAATCCTTTCCATTCGTTACTATTGCGATCCTGAAATTCGGATACATCTGAATCTCCGAATAAAGAAATTCCGACATTCGATGTCTGCCAATATCCACGTGTGTTTGTGAGAATTGATCCGAATACAGATCGACTCACTGCAAACGTTCGTTATCAAACATCTTTTATATTTATAATCGACAGGTTGCTTTAGCAATCATTATAGTGGCAAACGGGGATATTTGTCGATATCAATTCGAGGCAGGCCGTCCCGACACCAATATTTGAATCGATGATGAATGGCTTGGTAGTGGTCGCTCGGACCGAGATCGATCGTGAATTGCTATGTGTATGGCCAGCCTGAAGCAGCTGATTGTGGTTTGTTGCTTTGAGGTGAAGGCCAAAGCAGGCAGCAGGCAAGGATAGTCAGTTCTCAGGCAGAGGTCGAGGCAGGCAGCAGGAAAGGATAGTCAGTTCTCAGGCAGAGGTCGAGGCAGGCAGCAGAAAAGGATAGTCAGTTCTCAGGCAGGGGACCAGGCAGGCAGAAGGAAAGGATAGTCAGTTCTCAGGCAGGGGACGAGGCAGGCAGCAGGAAAGGATAGTCAGTTCTCAGGCAGGGGACAAGGCAGGCAGCAGAAAAGGATAGTCAGTTCTCAGGCAGGGGACGAGGCAGGCAGAAGGAAAGGATAGTCCGTTCTCAGGCAGCGGACAAGGCAGGCAGCAGAAAAGGATAGTCAGTTCTCAGGCAGAGGTCGAGGCAGGCAGCAGAAAAGGATAGTCAGTTCTCAGGCAGGGGACCAGGCAGGCAGAAGGAAAGGATAGTCAGTTCTCAGGCAGGGGACGAGGCAGGCAGAAGGAAAGGATAGTCAGTTCTCAGGCAGGGGACGAGGCAGGCAGCAGGTAAGGATAGTCAGTTCTCAGGCAGGGGACCAGGCAGGCAGAAGGAAAGGATAGTCAGTTCTCAGGCAGGGGACGAGGCAGGCAGAAGGAAAGGATAGTCAGTTCTCAGGCAGGGGACGAGGCAGGCAGCAGGTAAGGATAGTCAGTTCTCAGGCAGGGGACCAGGCAGGCAGAAGGAAAGGATAGTCAGTTCTCAGGCAGGGGACGAGGCAGGCAGAAGGAAAGGATAGTCAGTTCTCAGGCAGGGAAGGAGACAGGCAGCAGGCAAGGATAGTCAGTTCTCAGGCAGGGGACCAGGCAGGCAGCAGGCAAGGATAGTCAGTTCTCAGGCAGGGGACCAGGCAGGCAGAAGGAAAGGATAGTCAGTTCTCAGGCAGGGGACGAGGCAGGCAGAAGGAAGGGATAGTCAGTTCTCAGGCAGGGGATGAGGTAGGCAGCAGGCAAGGATAGTCAGTTCTCAGGAAGAGGTCGAGGCAGGCAAGGATAGTCAGTTCTCAGGCAGGGGTTGAGGCAGGCAGCAGGAAAGGATAGTCCGTTCTCAGGCAGGGGACAAGGCAGACAGAAGGAAAGGATAGTCAATTCTCAGGCAGGGGACGAGGCAGGCAGAAGGAAAGAATAGTCAGTTCTCAGGAAGAGGTTGAGGCAGGCAGCAGGAAAGGATAGTCAGTTCTCAGGCAGGGAACGAGACAAGCAGCAGGCAAGGATAGTCAGTTCTCAGGATGAGGTCGAGGCAGGCAGCAGGCAAGGATAGTCAGTTCTCAGGCAGGGGACGAGGAAGGCAAGGATAGTCAGTTCTCAGGCAGGGGTTGAGGTAGGCAGCAGGCAAGAATAGTCAGTTTTCAGGAAGAGGTTGAGGCAGGCAAGGATAGTCAGTTCTCAGGCAGGGGACGAGGCAGGCAGCAGGAAAGAATAGCCCGTTCTCAGGCAGGAGTTGAGGCAGGCAGCAGGCAAGGATAGTCAGTTCTCAGGATGAGGTTGAGGCAGGCAGCAGGCAAGGATAGTCAGTTCTCATGAAGAGGTTGAAGCAGACGTCAGGCAAGGATAGTCAGTTTTCAGGCAGAGATCAAGGCAGGCACCAGATAAGGATAGTCAAGTTTTCAGGCGAGGGTCAAGGCAGGTGGCAGATAAGGATGTCAGATTTTTGGCCAAGGGTGTAGTAAGTGGGTGGCAAGGATAGTCAGTTTTCAGGCAGGGGACGAGCCCCATCATTGGTGTCAGTGGGAGGAATAATGGTCCATCATTGGTGTCAGTGGGAGGAATAATGGCCCATCGTTGGTGTCAGTGGCAGAAATGATGCCCCACCATCGGTGTCAGTGAAGAGAATAGGTCCTTTTATCGGAGGGAAGAATAGTGCTTCGAGGGTCAGATAAAGATAAGCCAAGGGCCACATATGGCCCCTGGGCCACAATTTGGAGCTCACTGCTCTAGAGGGAGACTTTTCAGGGTTACATTTGAAATCGACATAAAAGCACATAAGACATAATGACAGTCGGACGGAGAACGACTTCTAACTAAACATTATAATAATACCTCGACGTGTGCTCCCCTAGAACACCAGCACCATCTCCGCCCAGACAAGGCCGAACATTTCCATTTGCGGGTAACTCCTCGGAATCAGAGCTCTCCGACATGCGCCGCTGACAGGACAGACGTGTTTTTAGGAAGATTTTAGGGCGATCGAATTTTGTGTGGGTAAGGGTGGGGACTGGAAAGGTCGTCATTAGGCCTGTGACGGGAAGGCAATGTCGCGGGCCATTACTTCCACTTTCACCGCTGTTAGATCAGATTTTCTGCCTGCGAAATGCCAGCTGCACCCACCCGCTGATCTCATAATGTCTCCCGTTCTGGTGCCTAATGCTCCATGCACTGGCAGTCCAAGACGGGCCGCCCAGCGAGGGGTTAAATGGGAATTCGCATGCCGAAAGGAAGCAACCGCAAGGCTCGCTTGGTGCAAAACGGCCGACGATTTCCTTGAAGGCTCAACAGTGGTAGTGCAGGCCTTCTGGTCAGGTGGTTACCCCAATGTGGTCTTGCAGCGCTGAGGTCCTGGTCATGGAGCTGGTAGGTTCCCCTTCAGATCGTGACGGTTTATTCCTCACACTCTAGAAAAGCACACGATTTCGCGTGCGTTCCAGACGCACATAGAGGTGAACCGAAGAGTTAATGAGCCCCAAATTCCTCCCCCTTTGCCTCTCTATGGGGTAGTCAAGCGAGCAGGGGAGGACTGCTGGGCCCCCCGGGCAATATGGGATCATGGGGCCCCTGTGTCCTTGCCCACACTCAAAGCACACCCAAAAAAGCCTATAAAAGGTACCAGGGGCATTGCATGGGGCCCCCTACTGACCCCGGGTCAGCGCCTGAGTGCTCGAATGGTCAGTCCGCCCCTGCAAGCGAGTTACATATTCATCGCCCCTCCAAAAAAAAAAATCGATAGAGTCAAATCCACCCTAGTGAGCCGCAGAGTCCTCCTCGCCTTCCCCCTCCGTTAACTGTCCACTCTGCTATTTCATGTCTAACCTCGGTAGATAGAGGGGCCCCAAAGCGTTCACCACCGCTGCAAGGCACCGCTCACCAGCTGCATTCACAACATGCGCCCCATGTGATAACCTTTCCTTATGAATTATTCATCCCCCCCCATTCTACCGCATCCAAGTAAAAGCTTATTAGCCCCGGAATGACTTAGTGGCCTCTATGGGCCTCAATGACTTAGTAGCCTCTAGGGGCCTCCATGCGGCTCCAGGATCTCGCATCGCCTCCTTACCAGTTTTTTCTTTTTGTGTTACAGATTCCGCAGATGATTCCGCCATGTTTGTGATTGGAACAGTACTGTACAGGAACCTGGGAGGATTCCTCACCCTGCAGAGGTGAGATACCAAACCTCTCCTAGTTATGTTCTTATAGATAGAATTCATTTGAAAATTAAGGTAAATCTTCAATTTCATGATCTAAACACATGCAAAAAAAAACAATGGTGCAATTTAAAGGATACGATTCACCATGGCTGGAATTCCAAATTTGCAGGTTGGGTGCAAAATCGTTTTCCAAAATTCCAACTTCTTCCAACTCAACTCTTTTGGAAAGCCTTCCCAGTGGAGGATGTTATAGCAACAAAGGCGGGGGGGGGGGGAGTACCTCTATATTAATATCCATGGGGGGGGGGGTTATCTCTGTATTACTGTCCATGGGGGGGTTATCTCTATATTAATGTTCATGGTTTTGGAATGAGATGTCCAACAAGGTGTCAGGTGTCCACAATTCCTGGCCATGTAGTGGAGGAGTGCGCAGAGCTATAAACATAGCTACAAAGCTGTGACCATTGTGGTTATCGAAGCCAATAACAAAGCCATTGGCCGTCATGCCAGTGCCGACACGTGCTCCCATGTACAAAGCCAGCTCCATAAAGACATGGTTGACCAGTTTGTTGTGGGGGAACTCAAGTGTCCTGTGCAGAGCCCTGACCTCAACTCTACTGAATGCCTTTAGGATGAATTGAAATGCCGATCGCGTGCCAGGTCTTCTCATCCAACATCAGTACTTGAACTCGCCAGTGGATGCAAATTCCTCCGCCATCTTGTGGAAAGTCTTCCCTGAAGAGTGGAAGCTGATATAGCCACAAAGGGGTCAACTCCATATTAATGGCCATTGGGGAACTCTATTATAATGGCCCTAGTTTTTAGAATGAGATGTCTAGTTCCATAAAGACATGATTTGGTGTGGAGGAACTTGAGTGTCCTGCACAGAGCCCTGACCTCAACCCTACTGAGCACCTTTAGGATGAATTGAAGTGCCGATCGCGAGCCAGGTCTTCTCTTCCAACATCAGTACTTGAACTCACCAGTGGATGCAAATTCCTTTGCGGTCTTGTGGAAAGTCTTCCCTGAAGAGTGGAGGATGATATTAATGGCCACTGGGGAACTTTATTATAATGGCCTAGTTTTTAGAATGAGATGTCTAGCTCCATAAAGACATGGTTTGGTGTGGAGGAACTTGAGTGTCCTGCACAGAGCCCTGACCTCAACCCTACTGAGCACCTTTAGGATGAATTGAAATACCAATTGTAAGCCAGGTCTTCTCATCCAACATCAGTACTTGAACTCGCCAGTGGATGCAAATTCCTCCGCCATCTTGTGGAAAGTCTTCCCTGAAGAGTGGAGGCTGATATAGCCACAAAGGGATCAACTCCATATTAATGGTCATTGGGGAACTCTATTATAATGGCCCTAGTTTTTAGAATATGTTTAGCTCCATAAAGACATGGTTTGGTGTGGAGGAACTTGAGTGTCCTGTGCAGAGCCTTGTCCTCAACCTTACTGAACACCTTTAGGATAAATTGAAATGCGATCGTGAGCCAGGTCTTCTCATCCAACATCAGTACTTGAACTCACCAGTGGATGCAAATTCCTCTGCGATTTTGTAGAACGTCTTCCCTGAAGAGTGGAGGATGATATTAATGGCCATTGGGGAACTCTATTATAATGACCCTAGTTTTTAGAATGAGATGTCTAGCTCCAGAAAGACATGGTTTGGTGTGGAGGAACTTGAGTGTCCTGCACAGAGCCCTGATCTCAACCCTACTGAGCACCTTTGGGATGAATTGGAATGCTGATGGTGAGCCTTCTCATCCAACATCAGGATCTGAGCTCACAAATGGGCATAAATTCCCACGAATACTCTCAAAACTTTTGTTGAAAGTCTTCCTAGAAGAGTGAAGGATGTTATAGCCACAAGAAAAGAGAAGCCCCTCCCCTCATATTAACAGCCATGGTTTTCAGAATGGACCATAAAGCGTCCATAAGCCCAAATACAATCCTTCCCCAAAACATGCATTGGCATACTCAGCAGTACCTGGGATAGAAGCTCACAGTGTGCAGTGAAATCCAAGCAAGCCATTTCAGTACAGTAGAGGAGCCGGTTCGGCTGTGCAAGACTGAAGGGAAGGCCAAAGGTCAGATTTGGGTTCTTTGGCTACATTGGCATCTGCAGCTTAGCCCCCTACTCTGGGCCACCAAGATCCTCCACAGCCTCCTATAGCCTGATTGAGAAGCGTGGTCTCTTCATCCCTTCAGTGGATAGGTTTCCTCATTTTTCCTGCATTCTCCGAAGCGGGCGATACACTTGTGTTACATTTTACCGTGTGGAAGCCCTCAGCATAATGGGCTTTTATCTCCATTCAGACCAAATGGACCTTGAAATAAGATGACCACACTTAAGTTGATGTCCAGGCTGAAATATTATCTTATTATTGGCATCTTCTGTGGCCACAGGCTACGGCGCTGACTCCACGGTTACATCCATCCATCTCAGCCCAGCAGGGGGCCAAAGAAACGGTTAACACGAGGGAATGGGGTCCATCTTCATGACATTGTAGCGGAGGGTCATTGTTCTCCACATGGCCAGAAGGGTTGACATTAAATGCTCCCCACCCCATAGAACCCAGGAGATGAGTGTGGGGGGGAAGCGGGGTCTGGGCGGCTGTGCACGGGAAGGCGCGCTCCTGCAGCTTTCCAAGAGGCGCTCTGGGCTGTGCGTTTTGCGAGAATGGATTCTCCATCTTCCTTTAAGACGGAGGCAGCGGCAGAAACATCCCAAGGCAGCACGCCGAATCTGTTCCGCGCTGATTAGCAGCGCTACAGCCTCCTCCGGGCCGTGACTATTTTTTTTTTTTTCCTTCTAAGGCCGTCTTATTAAAACGCAAACGCGTCCCTTTATTCTGCCCGGGCCAATTAGCCGACTGAAATTGCTTCGGTTTATTTATTTATTTTTACACACTAGCTGAAAGCGGGCGAGCAAATAAAAGGCAGCGGATCAGGATGATTGCCTTGTTTGTTTTTGTTACAGGGAGGGAAACTAAACCTATTTGGAGTTCTAAAGAACGCAGCGAAGAAAACTGCAGCGCACTTTAATGAGAGTCATCCCGGCCATTGCTAATTATCGCTCTCCTGTATGAACTCCACCCAAAACTGAGAAAAAAAATAGGTTTGGCTATTCCTAGAGAGGCATCTGTTTAAAGGCTTTTGGCTATTTAGGAGAACAGGAAGTGAAAGGAGATCTTTCCAATGGAAGAGAAATCCTGCCAAGGGAGTAGCTGTCCCCCCCCGGGAGATTTCCCTTTTATTCCTGATCTGGGAATGATGCAAAATCTGGATTTACCTTCAGTTTTATCCCTCGGTGATCAGGACAGTTGAAGGGAGGAAATCTCTCTAATGCACGGGTGTCAAACTGGCGGCCCTC
Source organism: Staurois parvus (assembly GCF_062004578.1). NCBI lineage: Eukaryota > Metazoa > Chordata > Amphibia > Anura > Ranidae > Staurois > Staurois parvus. The sequence goes on from NW_028319318.1 coordinate 74,945, forward strand.
CAGCTGTTGCCAAACTACAAGTCCCATGAGGAACTGCAAGACTGGCAGTTACAAGCATGACTCCCAAAGGCAGAGGCATGATGGGACTTGTAGTTTGGCAACAGCTGGAGGGCCACCAGTTTGACACCCCTGGTCTAATGGGAACACAGTCTACAATAAAAACCTGACGGAGGTTCTAACTAGTGATCAGCCGAATTCACCTAGGTTCAGTTCAGTTTGTCTTGGGATGCTTTTGGTTTGGTCTGGTCTTGGTCTGGCCTGATCTGGTCTTATTCTCGATCTGGTCTTGCACTGGTCATGGCCTGATCTTGTTTAGTCTTGGTTTGGTGTGGTTCTGGTTTTGGTCTGGTCTAGTCTAGGTCTGATCTTGGTCTAGTTTTAGTCTGGTCATGGTTTCGTCTTAGTCATGGTCTGGTTTTGGTCTAGGTCTGGGATTGGTCTGGTCTTGGTCTGGTCTAGTCTAGGTCTCATCTTGGTCTAGTCTCAGTCTGGTCATGGTTTCATCTTAGTCATGGTCTGGTTTTGGTCTAGGTCTGGTTTTGGTCTGGTCTTGGTCTGGTCTAGTCTAGGTCTGATCTTGGTCTAGTTTTGGTCTGGTCATGGTCTCATCTTGGTCATGGTCCGGTTTTAGTCTAGGTCTGGTATCCTTTTGGTCTAGGTCTGGTCTTGGTCTGGTCTAGTCTAGGTCTGATCTTGGTCTAGTTTTGGTCTGGTCATGGTCTCATCTTGGTCATGGTCTGGTTTTAGTCTAGGTCTGGTATGGTTTTGGTCTAGGGCTGGTTTTGGTCTGGTCTTGGTCTGGTCTAGTCTAGGTCTGATATTGGTTTAATTTCAGTCTGGTCATGGTCTCGCCTTGGTCTGGTTTTTGTGTAAGTTTTGGTCTAGGTCTGGTTTTAGTCTGGTCTTGTATGGTCTTAGTTTTCTCAGAGCTAGTTCTGGTCTGTTTTGGTCATGGTCTAGGTTTGGTCTTAAACAAATTCAAATTAAAAAAAATCAGGCTTATTGCAATTTAGTGTATACCAAAGAACAAATATATCTGAGTACAAAATATGAATAAGCGTAAAAAAAAATGTTGCACTGTCCCCTTTAGACATATCCCAGTTTAGTTTGTCTTGGGATGCTTTTGGTTTGGTCTGTGTAACGGAACCGGAACCCAGACCGCACTGAGTTTTTCCGTTATAGCACAACTTCCCCTGTCCGAACACCATCCACGGACCACACCCTTGAGATCCCTCAGGAAAAAAGACAACACCCAGCTCTTACTAAAACAGGAAGCCAACAACCTTTATTTTACACAAAACATGTTTTATACAGAGGGCGGGGAAACACAACCAGGAACAGGAAATACATCATCAGCCTACCCTCTCAGTGGGAAGGGCTACAGTATAGGCAGGAAACACCTCATCACCCCTCCCCATCCAACCAGACACAGAACAATGGGATGCAACCATGTGGCAAAGGACGTTGACCAACCCCCACACCAATACACAAACAGTACATCCCATAATAGTTCGCTGGGCAGGAAGACACAGCACCATGGGGGGTAGCACATGGTAGTAGACAATGGACAGCCATGTGGCCTAGACAAAGGAACACACACTATACACAGTACTCAGACATTCACATACACACCCTGTAACCCTTAACAGGCACAGGGCGGGTTAAACATAATGATTTGGGGAGATGATACAGAGGTCCCCCCACCCCCAAAAGTTGCTCCCGTCACAGTCTGGTCTCAGTCTGGCCTGATATGGTTTTATTCTTGGTATGGTCTTGCACTGGTCATGGCCTGATCTGGTTTAGTCTTGGTTTGGTCTTGGTCTGGTCTAGTCTAGGTCTGATCTTGGTCTAGTTTCGGTTTGGTCATGGTCTCGTCTTGGTCATGGTTTTGGTCTAAGGCTGGTATGGTTTTGGTCTGGTCCTATATGGTCTTGGTTTTCTCAGAGCTAGGTCTGGTCTGTTTTGATCATGGTCTAGATTTGGTCTTAAACAAATTCAAATTGAAATAAAATTCAGGCTTATTGCAATTTAGTGTATACCAAAGAACAAATATGTATGAGTACAAAATATAAATAAGTGTCAAAAATAAAAAAAAATGTTGCACTGTCCCCTTTAGACATATCCCGTAACCAAGACCAAAAATAAAGGGTTAATGAAAGTTAGTCTGGTCTTGTTCTGACCTTGGTCATAACAAAGGATCGGGTGCTGAATCCAAATCCAATTAGTTCTGGTCTTAGTTTGGTCTATTTCTGATCTTAGATTGTAAGCTCTAACAAGCCGGCCTTCTGAATCCTCCTGTATTGTAACTGTACTGTGTGCCCTTATGTTGTAAAGCGCTGCGCAAACTGTTGGCGCTATATAAATCCTAATGACAATCTAGGTTTGGCCTTGGTCTGGTCCTTGGCTAATCATGGTCAAGGTCTGGCCTTGGCCTGGTCTCTTCTTGGTCTGGTCTTGATCTGGTGTGGTCTTCGTTTGCTCTGGTCTAGGTCTAGGCTTGGTTTTGCTTTGGTCTGGTCTTGGTCAGAACCTTACAAAGTTTTGGGTGCCAAATCCAAATCCAATTAAGCCTGGTCTTGGTCTGGTCTATGTCTGATCTAGGTTTGGTCTTGATCTGGTCTTTGCTTGATCACGGTCAAGGTCTGATCTTATCCTGGTCTATTCTAGGTCTGGTCTTGCTCTGGTCTTGATCTGGTGTGGTCTTGTCTGGTCTTGGTCAGAACCTTACAAAGGTTTGGGTGCCAAATCCAATTAGGCCTGGTCTTGGTCTGGTCTATGTCTGATCTAGGTTTGGTCTTGATCTGGTCTTTGCTTGATCATGGTCAAGGTCTGATCTTATCCTGGTCTATTCTAGGCTTGGTCTTGCTCTGGTCTTGATCTGGTGTGGTCTTGGTCTGGTCTAGGTCTGATTTGGTCTTGGGCTAGGTCTGGCCTTGATTTGGCCTTGGTCTGGTCTTGGTCAGAACCTTACAAAGGTTTGGGTGCCAAATCCAATTAAACCTGGTCTTGGTCTGGTCTATGTCTGATCTAGGTTTGGTCTTGATCACGTTTTTGCTTGATCACTGTCAAGGTTTGGTCTTGGCCTAGTCTATTCTAGGTCTGGTCTTGATCTGGTCTTGATGTGCTTTGGTCTTGCACTGGTCTAGGTCTGCTGTGGTCTTGGTCTGGTCTAGGTCTGCTTTGGTCTTGGTCTGGTCTAGGTCTGCTTTGGTCTTGGTCTAGGTTTGGTCTTGATCAGGTTTTTGCTTGATCACTGTCAAGGTTTGGTCTTGGCCTAGTCTATTCTAGGTCTGGTCTTGATCTGCTGTGGTCTTGGTCTGGTCTAGGTCTGCTTTGGTCCTGGTCTAGGTCTGGTCTTGATTTGGCCTTGTACTGGTCTTGGTCAGAACCTTACAAATTCCCCCAAATAATCAGATAACTCCACCCCCCCCATCCTGTATAAATTCTAATTTCTGCATTTCCACAATTTCCGCGCTCATTCTCCTCGGTAATGGAGGAGAAGTCTTCATTTCCTGCATGTGATTATCAGATGATTGGGATCTCAGATCTGAAGCCTTATTACCGTCTTTCACCGACTTCAGATGTGCTGTATGGAGGACGAGGCGGGAATTCGGCTTCATCTGAAGAGCCGATAATTACAATTCAAAGGGAATTTCAGGTGAAGAAATAAGATGGATTATTAGCATTCCGAAGACAAGTCGGCTAATACATTAGGCTGGACCGATAAAGAAGAACTCCGGAGTCAAAAAACATTCACTGAAATATTTTCTTCCATTGCCACACAGGATATAAATCCACCTTGAGTGGGCCGAATGCCTTTTCAAACCCAGATATTACCTTGTAAAAGCAGCAGTAACATCATCACTGGGCTGTATATAGCCTGAGCAAAAAGCAGAGCTGTGGGAGGGGCTGAGCAGGCCCCACCCACTACAGAAAACTATGGGAGGGGGCGGAGACTAGACCAGGGTGACCAATCAATCTGCACAAGGAAAGAGAGCGCAGAGCTGTGGGAAGGGCAGAGGAACCCTAGAAACCCAATTACGCTGGTGGTCAGTGGGAAGAATGTCCCTTACATTGGGGGTCAGTGGGAAGAATGTCCCTTACATTGGGGGTCAGTGGGAAGAATGTCCCTTACATTGGGGGTCAGTGGGAAGAATGTCCCTTACATTGGGGGTCAGTGGGAAGAATGTCCCTTACATTGGGGGTCAGTGGGAAGAATGTCCCTTACATTGGGGTCAGTGGGAAGAATGTCCCTTACATTGGGGGTCAGTGGGAAGAATGTCCCTTACATTGGGGGGTCAGTGGGAAGAATGTCCCTTACATTGGGGGTCAGTGGGAAGAACGTCCCTTACATTGGGGGTCAGTGGGAAGAACATCCCTTACATTGGGGGTCAGTGGGAAGAATGTCCCTTACATTGGTGGTCAGTGGGAAGAATGTCCCTTACATTGGGGGTCAGTGGGAAGAATGTCCCTTACATTGGGGGTCAGTGGGAAGAATGTCCCTTACATTGGGGGTCAGTGGGGAGAATGTTCCTTACATTGGTGGTCAGTGGGGAGAATGTCCCTTACATTGGGGGTCAGTGGGAAGAATGTCCCTTACATTGGGGGTCAGTGGGAAGAATGTCCCTTACATTGGTGATCAGTGGGAAGAATGTCCCTTACATTGGGGGTCAGTGGGAAGAATGTCCCTTACATTGGGGGTCAGTGGGAAGAATGTCCCTTACATTGGGGGTCAGTGGGGAGAATGTTCCTTACATTGGTGGTCAGTGGGGAGAATGTCCCTTACATTGGTGATCAGTGGGAAGAATGTCCCTTACATTGGGGGTCAGTGGGAAGAATGTCCCTTACATTGGGGGTCAGTGGGAAGAATGTCCCTTACATTGGGGGTCAGTGGGAAGAATGTCCCTTACATTGGGGGTCAGTGGGAAGAATTTCCCTTACATTGGGGGTCAGTGGGAAGAATGTCCCTTACATTGGTGATCAGTGGGAAAAATGTCCCTTACATTGGGGGTCAGTGGGAAGAATGTCCCTTACATTGGGGGTCAGTGGGAAGAATGTCCCTTACATTGGGGGTCAGGGGGAAGAATGTCCCTTACATTGGGGGTCAGGGGGAAGAATGTCCCTTACATTGGGGGTCAGTGGGAAGAATGTCCCTTACATTGGGGGTCAGTGGGAAGAATGTCCCTTACATTGGGGGTCAGTGGGAAGAATGTCCCTTACATTGGTGGTCAGTGGGAAGAATGTCCCTTACATTGGGGGTCAGTGGGAAGAATGTCCCTTACATTGGGGGTCAGTGGGAAGAATGTCCCTTACATTGGTGGTCAGTGGGAAGAATGTCCCTTACATTGGGGGTCAGTGGGAAGAATGTCCCTTACATTGGGGGTCAGTGGGAAGAAGGTCTTTTACATTGGTGGTTAGTGGGAAGAATGTCCCTTACATTGGGGGTCAGTGGGAAGAATGTCCCTTACATTGGGGGTCAGTGGGAAGAATGTCCCTTACATTGGGGGTCAGTGGGGAGAATGTTCCTTACATTGGTGGTCAGTGGGGAGAATGTCCCTTACATTGGGGGTCAGTGGGAAGAATGTTCCTTACATTGGGGGTCAGTGGGAAGAATGTCCCTTACATTGGGGGTCAGTGGGAAGAATGTCCCTTACATTGGGGGTCAGTGGGAAGAATGTCCCTTACATTGGGGGTCAGTGGGAAGAATGTCCCTTACATTGGGGGTCAGTGGGAAGAATTTCCCTTACATTGGGGGTCAGTGGGAAGAATGTCCCTTACATTGGTGATCAGTGGGAAGAATGTCCCTTACATTGGGGGTCAGTGGGAAGAATGTCCCTTACATTGGGGGTCAGTGGGAAGAATGTCCCTTACATTGGGGGTCAGGGGGAAGAATGTCCCTTACATTGGGGGTCAGGGGGAAGAATGTCCCTTACATTGGGGGTCAGGGGGAAGAATGTCCCTTACATTGGGGGTCAGTGGGAAGAATGTCCCTTACATTGGGGGTCAGTGGGAAGAATGTCCCTTACATTGGTGATCAGTGGGAAGAATGTCCCTTACATTGGGGGTCAGTGGGAAGAATGTCCCTTACATTGGGGGTCAGTGGGAAGAATGTCCCTTACATTGGTGGTCAGTGGGAAGAATGTCCCTTACATTGGGGGTCAGTGGGAAGAATGTCCCTTACATTGGGGGTCAGTGGGAAGAATGTCCCTTACATTGGTGGTCAGTGGGAAGAATGTCCCTTACATTGGGGGTCAGTGGGAAGAATGTCCCTTACATTGGGGGTCAGTGGGAAGAAGGTCTTTTACATTGGTGGTTAGTGGGAAGAATGTCCCTTACATTGGGGGTCAGTGGGAAGAATGTCCCTTACATTGGGGGTCAGTGGGAAGAATGTCCCTTACATTGGGGGTCAGTGGGGAGAATGTTCCTTACATTGGTGGTCAGTGGGGAGAATGTCCCTTACATTGGGGGTCAGTGGGAAGAATGTTCCTTACATTGGGGGTCAGTGGGAAGAATGTCCCTTACATTGGGGGTCAGTGGGAAGAATGTCCCTTACATTGGGGGTCAGTGGGAAGAATGTCCCTTACATTGGGGGTCAGTGGGAAGAATGTCCCTTACATTGGGGGTCAGGGGGAAGAATGTCCCTTACATTGGGGGTCAGGGGGAAGAATGTCCCTTACATTGGGGGTCAGGGGGAAGAATGTCCCTTACATTGGGGGTCAGTGGGAAGAATGTCCCTTACATTGGGGGTCAGTGGGAAGAATGTCCCTTACATTGGTGATCAGTGGGAAGAATGTCCCTTACATTGGGGGTCAGTGGGAAGAATGTCCCTTACATTGGGGGTCAGTGGGAAGAATGTCCCTTACATTGGTGGTCAGTGGGAAGAATGTCCCTTACATTGGGGGTCAGTGGGAAGAATGTCCCTTACATTGGGGGTCAGTGGGAAGAAGGTCCCTTACATTAACACCCTCATTAATACCTTCTCCTTCAGTCCTCGTCGGCTCTTCTCCTTTAACTCTCCACTTTCTCCGCCTCCACCCCCACCCAGCACCTCACTCACTGCCCACGAGATTGCACACCACTTCCAAAACAAGATTGACGCAATTCGTAGGGACATCGCCACCACACAGACACCCACCCCACCTAGCATCCCTCACACCATACCTCCCCCAACACTGTCCTCCTTTGACCTCGCTACCACCGAAGAGGTCCTTAAGGTCTTCTCAGAAGCCCGCCTCACCACCTGCCCCCTGGATCCTGTCCCCTCACAACTCCTTTGGTCACCCTCCTCTTCCATCCTATTCTCCTTTCCTCACATCTTCAATCTCTCCCTCTCTACAGGTACCTTCCCCTCCCCTCTAAAGCACGCACACATCACCCCCATACTTAAGAAACCCTCCCTGGACCCCACCAACCTGAACAACCTCAGACCCATCTCCCTGCTGCCATTTACCTCTAAACTCTTAGAAAGCTTAGTCTACAATGCCTGAGCTCCTCCCACCTCACCGACAACCTTCTCGACCCTTTACAGTCTGGCTTCTGCCCCCTACACTCCACTGACACCCCCCCCTACTAAAGCTCTCTAATGACCTACTAACTGCAAAGACCAAGGGCCACTACTCTGTACTCTTACTACTCCACCTCTCCACGGCTTTTGACACGGTTGACCATCCCCTCCTCTTCAAAAAACTCCACTCTCTTGGCCACAGAGACTCTGCTCTCTCCTGGTTCTCCTCCTATCTATCTCAGAGCTACTTCAGTGTTACCTATAACACTGCCACCTCCTCTTCACTCTGTCTTTCTGTAGGGGTCCCTCAAGGTTCTGTCCTTGGACCCCCTTCTCTTCTCCATCTACACCTCCTCCCTAGGTCACTTGATAAACTCCCACGGCTTCAACTACCACCTCTATGCCGACAACACACAAATCTATCTGTCTACCCCTCACCTCACCCCTTCAGTCTCCTCCTCACCTCACCCCTTCAGTCTCCTCCTCACCTCACCCCTTCAGTCTCCTCCTCACCTCACCCCTTCAGTCTCCACCCGCATCGCTAGCCTACTAAGCGACAAATCGGCATGGATGTCACTCCACTCCCTCAAACTCAATCTTTCCAAAACTGAGCTCCTAGTATTCCCCCCAGCCCGCGCCCCTTCCCGACTTCTCCATAAATATCGCTAACACCATCCTCAGTCCCTCCCCTCACGCCAGGGTACGAGGTGTAATCCTAGACTTCCATCTGTCCTTGCAGCCCCAGATCCAATTGCTGACAAAATCTTGTAGACTTCACCTCCGCAACATCTCCAACCTCCACAACATCTCCAACCTCCACAACATCTCCAACCTCTGCAACATCTCCAACCTCCGCAACACCTCCAACCTCCGCAACATCTCCAACCTCCGCAACACCTCCGACCTCCACAACATCTCCAACTCCACAACACCTCCAACCTCCGCAACATCTCTAACCTCCACAACATCTCTAACCTCCACAACATCTCCAACCTCCGCCAAATCTCCAACCGCCACAACATCTCCAACCTCCACAACATCTCCAACCTCCGCAACATCTCCAACCACCGCAACACCTCCAACCTCCGCAACACCTCCAACCTCCGCAACACCTCCAACTCCGCAACACCTCCAACCTCCGCAACATCTCTAACCTCCGCAACACCTCTAACCTCTGCAACACCTCCAACCTCCGCAACATCTCTAACCTCCGCAACACCTCCAACCTCCACAACATCTCCAACCTCCAACCTCCACAACATCTCCAACCTCCGCAACATCTCCAACCTCCGCAACACCTCCAACCTCCGCAACACCTCCAACCTCCGCAACACCTCCAACCTCCGCAACACCTCCAACCTCCGCAACATCTCCAACCTCCGCAACATCTGCAAGATATGGCCATTCCTAACCCCAGAAAATACTAAGCAACTTATTCCCTCCCTGGTTATCTCTCGCCTCGACTACTGTAACTCCCTCCTCATTGGCCGACCTCATCGCAGGCTATCCCCTCTCCAGTCTATCATGAATGCTGCTGCCAGAGTCATCCACCTTACTAACCATTCTGTAAATCCCACCCCTCTCTGCCAATCCCTCCACTGGCATCCACTCAGTGTCCTCCATCCCTCTCTGCCAATCCCTCCACTGGCCTCCACCCCTCTCTGCCAATCCCTCCACTGGCATCCACTCAGTGTCCTCCATCCCTCTCTGCCAATCCCTCCACTGGCCTCCACTCAGTGTCCTCCACACCTCTCTGCCAATCCCTCCACTGGCCTCCATTCAGTGTCCTCCACCCCTCTCTGCCAATCTCTCCACTGGCCTCCAGTCAGTGTCCTCCACCCCTCTCTGCCAATCCCTCCACTGGCCTCCATTCAGTGTCCTCCACCCCTCTCTGCCAATCCCTCCACTGGCCTCCTTTCAGTGTCCTCCACCCCTCTCTGCCAATCCCTCCACTGGCTCCCAGTTGCCCAACGGATAAAATTCAAAACACTAACATTGACATATAAAGCCATTTATAACTCCGCCCCAAATTACATCACCGATTTTATCTCTAAATATCACCTCGCAAGACCTCTTTCTCTCTAGCTCCCTTGTCTCCTCCTCCCATGCTTGTCTCCAAGACTTCTCCAGGGCATCACCCATCCTCTGGAACTCCCTACCCCAATCTATCAGATTATCACCTACTCTACTTGCCTTTCGGCGTTCACTGAAAACCTCTCTCTTCAGGGAAGCCTACCCCTCCCTCTGCTAATTCTGGAATCCTCTACTCTTCCAACCACTCCATCCCCCACAGTGACTACCTACTGTACCACTCACCCCGCCCTCCTAGATTGTAAACTCCCAGGATCAGCCCCTCCCTCCTAGATTGTAAACTCCCAGGATCAGGGCCTCCCTCCTAGATTGTAAACTCCCAGGATCAGCCCCTCCCTCCTAGATTGTCAGCTCCCAGGATCAGCCCTCCCTCTTAGATTGTAAACTCCCAGGATCAGCCCCTCCCTCTTAGATTGTAAGGTCCCAGGATCAGCCCCTCCCTCCTAGATTGTAAACTCCCAGGATCAGGGCCTCCCTCCTAGATTGTAAACTCCCAGGATCAGCCCCTCCCTCCTAGATTGTAAACTCCCAGGATCATCCCTTCCCTCCTAGATTGTAAGCTCCCAGGATCAGCCCCTCCCTCTTAGATTGTAAGCTCCCAGGATCAGCCTCTCCCTCTTAGATTGTAAGCTCCCAGGATCAGCCCCTCCCTCCTAGATTGTAAGCTCCCAGGATCAGCCTCTCCCTCCTAGATTGTAAGCTCCCAGGATCAGCCTCTCCCTCCTAGATTGTAAGCTCCCAGGATCAGCCTCTCCCTCCTAGATTGTAAACTCCCAGGATCAGCCCCTCCCTCTTAGATTGTAAGCTCCCAGGATCAGGGCCTCCCTCTTAGATTGTAAGCTCCCAGGATCAGCCCCTCCCTCCTAGATTGTAAACTCCCAGGATCAGGGCCTCCCTCCTAGATTGTAAGCTCCCAGGATCAGCCCCTCCCTCCTAGATTGTAAGCTCCCAGGATCAGACCCTCCCTCTTAGATTGTAAACTCCCAGGATCAGCCCCTCCCTCTTAGATTGTAAGCTCCCAGGATCAGCCCCACCCTCCTAGATTGTAAACTCCCAGGATCAAGGACTCCCTTTTAGATTGTAAGCTCCCAGGATCAGCCCCTCCGTCCTAGATTGTAAGCTCCCAGGATCAGCCTCTCCCTCCTAGATTGTAAACTCCCAGGATCAAGGCCTCCCTTTTAGATTGTAAGCTCCCAGGATCAGCCCCTCCCTCCTAGATTGTAAACTCCCAGGATCAGGGCCTCCCTCCTAGATTGTAAGCTCCCAGGATCAGCCCCTCCCTCCTAGATTGTAAGCTCCCAGGATCAGCCCCTCCCTCCTAGATTGTAAGCTCCCAGGATCAGCCCCTCCCTCTTAGATTGTAAGCTCCCAGGATCAGGGCCCTCTTATCCCTCTTGTATTGATCTGTATTGTCTCCCATTATATTGTACAGCGCTGAGCAATCTGTTGGCTCCATAAATCCTGTATAATAATAATAATATAATTTCTGTATAATGATAATAATAATGATAATAATAATATAAATCCTGTATAATAATGATACATTGGGGGTCAGATTACGGGACTCCTGGAGATCTCTGGAGGAATCTGGTTGGAAGTCTTTTTCTTGTTATTTTCTTAGTTTGATACATTTATAATATTTCCGGTTTCTAGGAATGTGACGGTCCTGAATTCTCGGGTGATTTCGGTGACGGTGAAGCCCTCCCCCCGCAGCACCTCCGTCCCTCTGGACATCGAGTTCTCCCACCTGTACAATGTAAGTAGACGACTTTGATTTGTTGCTTCTGATGAATTTCCATCCCGGGGAACTTCGTCATGAAATGTTCGGGAGGTTCGGAGGGATTGGAAGGTTTGGGGGGTTCGGAGGGATTGAGGGGTTCGGGGGTTCAGGGGGATCGAGGGGTTTGGGGGGTTCAGGGGGATCGAGGGGTTCGGGGGGGATCAGGGGGGTTCGGGTGTTTGATTTCGGGGATCACGGCTGACCACCTGGAATGAGGAATAAATGTATTTCTTCATTAAAAGGTTGAGCAGCCAATGGGAGGGCGGAGATCGCTGCACAGCACTGCCGGGAGATCAATGTTGGGTTTCGCAGATATTGGGGATGTCACCCCGAAACTGTCTCTGCAGGAGGGATTCCCCAATCTCACAATATCCAGTGAAATAATGCGCCTCATGTTGTCATTATAAAGCCGTCCTGGAGCTCCAGTCAGAGACTTTGCCTAGGCTGGGATGATGTCATCAGTCTGCTGCAGGCAGGAGGAGGCATTCCCTCAGTCTCCCCTCCCCCAGTGATCAGACTGTACATTGTAACTTTGTAGAGGGAGGAGGGGGCGTTTCCTCAGTCTCCCCTCCCCCAGTGATCAGATTGTACATTGTAACTTTGTAGAAGGAGGAGGAGGCATTTCCTCAGTCTCCCCTCCCCCAGTGATCAGACTGTACAGTGTAACTTTGTAGCAAGTCACAATGTGGCATTTGTGAACACGGCCGGGATCTGCACAGACACCGGGACTGACATGATTGTGTGATCTCTGAGCCGACATCCCATCCCAGGCAGTGATGATGTCCCTGGAAGATGCCGGAATAGAGATGGTACTTCTTCTGGGGAGGAGATCAGATGGTGGCGTTGTCGTGTGATCTCCGGGGTTGTCGTGCGATCTCCGGGGTTGTCGTGCGATCTCCGGGGTTGTCGTGCGATCTCCGGGGTTGTCGTGCGATCTCCGGGGTTGTCGTGTGATCTCCGGGGGAGTCGTGCGATCTCCGGGGGAGTCGTGCGATCTCCGGGGAGTCGTGCGATCTCCGGGGGAGTCGTGCGATCTCCGGGGGAGTCGTGCGATCTCCGGGGAGTCGTGCGATCTCCGGGGGAGTCGTGCGATCTCCGGGGTTGTCGTGCGATCTCCGGGGTTGTCGTGCGATCTCCGGGGTTGTCGTGCGATCTCCGGGGTTGTCGTGCGATCTCCGGGGGAGTCGTGTGATCTCCGTGGGAGTCGTGTGATCTCCGGGGTTGTCGTGTGATCTCCGTGGGAGTCGTGTGATCTCCGGGGTTGTCGTGCGATCTCCGGGGTTGTCGTGCGATCTCCGGGGTTGTCGTGCGATCTCCGGGGTTGTCGTGTGATCTCCGGGGGAGTCGTGTGATCTCCGGGGTTGTCGTGTGATCTCCGTGGGAGTCGTGTGATCTCCGGGGTTGTCGTGCGATCTCCGGGGTTGTCGTGCGATCTCCGGGGTTGTCGTGCGATCTCCGGGGGAGTCGTGTGATCTCCGGGGTTGTCGTGCGATCTCCGGGGTTGTCGTGCGATCTCCGGGGTTGTCGTGCGATCTCCGGGGGAGTCGTGTGATCTCCGGGGTTGTCGTGTGATCTCCGGGGGAGTCGTGTGATCTCCGGGGTTGTCGTGTGATCTCCGGGGTTGTCGTGTGATCTCCGGGGGAGGGGATACGTACATGGAAGGGTCACACGGACCCATCACTCAGCATACATGAACAGGATCCAGGCAGCGCTGGGGTCATTGATTCAAGTCCCAACCACGGCACCGCCTGCATGTTCTCCCTGTGACTGTGCGGGATTTCTCTCGGTACTCGGGGTCCAAAAACACACTGGGAGGTGAATTGGCTCTCATATATGTATGTATGTATGTGAGGGACCTTCGATTGCACCTATAAACTACACACGTGTGCCCAGTATGGAGACTATGAAGGACACACGTGTGCCCAGTATGGAGACTATGAAGGATACACGTGTGCCCAGTTTGGAGACTATGAAGGACACACGTGTGCCCAGTATGGAGACTATGAAGGACACACGTGTGCCCAGTATGGAAACTATGAAGGACACACGTGTGCCCAGTATGGAGACTATGAAGGACACACGTGTGCCCAGTATGGAGACTATGAAGGACACACGTGTGCCCAGTATGGAAACTATGAAGGACACACGTGTGCCCAGTATGGAGACCATGAAGGATACAGGTGTGCCCAGTATGGAGACTATGAAGGACACACGTGTGCCCAGTATGGAGACTATGAAGGACACACGTGTGCCCAGTATGGAGACTATGAAGGACACACGTGTGCCCAGTATGGAAACTATGAAGGACACACGTGTGCCCAGTATGGAGACTATGAAGGACACACGTGTGCCCAGTATGGAGACTATGAAGGACACACGTGTGCCCAGTTTGGAGACTATGAAGGACACACGTGTGCCCAGTATGGAGACTATGAAGGACACACGTGTGCCCAGTATGGAAACTATGAAGGACACACGTGTGCCCAGTATGGAGACTATGAAGGACACACGTGTGCCCAGTATGGAGACTATGAAGGACACACGTGTGCCCAGTATGGAAACTATGAAGGACACACGTGTGCCCAGTATGGAGACTATGAAGGACACACGTGTGCCCAGTATGGAGACTATGAAGGACACACGTGTGCCCAGTATGGAAACTATGAAGGACACACGTGTGCCTAGTATGGAGACTATGAAGGACACACGTGTGCCCAGTATGGAGACTATGAAGGACACACGTGTGCCCGAATTCCGCACGGCATCAGTGTGATTTGGGCTCAAAGTGATCGTTCGATATTAGACGTGACAATCAGGGAAATGTGTGATCCTCGGAGTGCAGGGAATCCTCACAGAGGGTCTTCATCCTTCATGACTCCGGTCACACCGGGTGCCACTTGTTATGCGATATTGCCATGACATGCGACTTGCCGTGTGATAGTGCCATGACATGCGACTTGCCATGCGATATTGCCATGATATGCGACTTGCCATGCGATGTTGCCATGACATGCAACTTGTCATGCGATATTGCCATGACATGCGACTTGCCGTGTGATAGTGCCATGACATGCGACTTGCCATGCGATATTGCCATGACATGCGACTTGCCATGCGATATTGCCATGATATGCGACTTGCCATGCGATATTGCCATGACATGCGACTTGCCATGCGATATTGCCATGACATGCGACTTGCCATGCGATATTGCCATGATATGCGACTTGCCATGCGATATTGCCATGACATGCGACTTGCCATGCGATATTGCCATGACATGCGACTTGCCGTGTGATATTGCCATGACATGCGACTTGCCGTGTGATGTTGCCATGACATGCGACTTGCCATGCGATATTGCCATGACATGCGACTTGCCATGCGATATTGCCATGACATGCGACTTGCCGTGTGATGTTGCCATGACATGTGACTTACCATGCGATATTGCCATGACATGCGACTTGCCGTGTAATGTTGCCATGACATGCGACTTGCCATGCGATATTGCCATGACATGCGACTTGCCGTGCGATGTTGCCATGACATGCCACTTGCCATGCGATATTGCCATGACATGCGACTTGCCGTGTGATGTTGCCTTGCCATGCGATATTACCATGACATGTGACTTGCCATGCGATACTGCCATGACATGTGACTTGCCATGTGATGTTGCCATGACATGCGACTTGACGTGTGATAGTGCCATGACATGCGAGTTGGAAATCGCATGCCAAGTCGCACCGTATTGTCTGTGATTAAAGGGTTGATATCTGTGCCATCCTGACTCGGCTGGACCCGCATCGATTTCTATAGCAGTACACGCGTGACTTCAGGTGTGACTTGCCCAGACATCCAGTCGCTCCTCGAGTTGGAATGAAGTCATGTGACTGCACAGGAAGTCGCAGCATTCCAGCGTGGGATCGGTGTGACCGCATGTCAGTGTAGATGAGAATGGCGGCGATTGGCCGACAGATTCCAGCCATGTTCTGGTGTGACATGTTTCAGGCCTTAGAACGGCATGACACGTCTACATCATGTACCATGGCGTGTATGAACAGTCGCTGCAGCTCCGCAGCCCCCCAAGGTCGCGGTATTGGCGGCGTGTCATTGGCGTGGTGGAATCAATACCCATCATTAGCCGTGTCCAGCGCTGGCGGACGATCACCTTGCCCCGGGCGCACAATCCGCGTTCAGCTCATCGAATTGTCGTTTAATGTTTGCGCAGAATGCCTCTCCCGGCCCCGCCCACCGCTGTGAGCCGGCCCGGGAGACCGACGCCCACTTTTCCATGCGACGCTTAACGCTGCATTTTTCTCCCCTCTCCGCAGGCGACCACCAACCACACGTGCATCTCCTGGGACGAGACCGACACGTAAGTCAGATTCCTGCGTGAACTCTGTGATCCGCCCCCTTCTCCTTTCCAGGTGTGACGCGGCGCGCAGTCGCCCGCAGCAGCCAATCCGAT
Source organism: Staurois parvus (assembly GCF_062004578.1). NCBI lineage: Eukaryota > Metazoa > Chordata > Amphibia > Anura > Ranidae > Staurois > Staurois parvus. The sequence goes on from NW_028319318.1 coordinate 90,794, forward strand.
CGCTCTCTGGAGCTCCTCCACGCAGGCGGATTGGCTGATGCGGATTCTTGCGCTCAGTCGTTGGCGTTGAAATATTGTAGAATCGTTCTTCCTGTATATACCAGCGATACATTGTATGTACTTTGTGTCCGAATTCATATCAAATGTTATTATTAATACAGAAATGACGTCATGACGTGAGCCCGGGATCACACTGATGTCTGCGTCATGACGTGAGCCCGGGATCACACTGATGTCTGCGTCATGACGTGAGCCCGGGATCACACTGATGTCTGCGTCATGACGTGAGCCCGGGTTCACACTGATGTCTGCGTCATGACGTGAGCCCGGGATCACACTGATGTCTGCGTCATGACGTGAGCCCGGGATCACACTGATGTCTGCGTCATGACGTGAGCCCGGGATCACACTGATGTCTGCGTCATGACATGAGCCCGGGATCACACTGATGTCTGCGTCATGACGTGAGCCTGGGATCACACTGATGTCTGCGTCATGACGTGAGCCTGGGATCACACTGATGTCTGCATCATGACGTGAACCCGGGATCACACTGATGTCTGCGTCATGACGTGAGCCCGGGATCACACTGATGTCTGTGTCATGACGTGAGCCTGGGATCACACTGATGTCTGCGTCATGACGTGAGCCTGGGATCACACTGATGTCTGCATCATGACGTGAACCCGGGATCACACTGATGTCTGCGTCATGACGTGAGCCCGGATTCACACTGATGTCTGCGTCATGACGTGAGCCCGGGATCACACTGATGTCTGCATCATGACGTGAACCCGGGATCACACTGATGTCTGCGTCATGACGTGAGCCCAGATTCACACTGATGTCTGCATCATGACGTGAACCCGGGATCACACTGATGTCTGCGTCATGACGTGAGCCCGGATTCACACTGATGTCTGCGTCATGACGTGAACCCGGGATCACACTGATGTCTGCGTCATGACGTGAGCCCGGATTCACACTGATGTCTGCGTCATGACGTGAGCCCGGATTCACACTGATGTCTACATCATGACGTGTGCCCGGGTTCACACTGATGTCTGCGTCATGACGTGAGCCTGGGTTCTCTGGAGCTCCTCTGTGCAGGCTGGACTGCGGATTGGCTGCTGTGGCTTCTTGCGCTCTGTCGTTTCTGGCGTTGAAATATTGTAGAATCGTTCTTCCTGTATATACCAGCGATACATTGTATATACTTCGTATCCATATTCTTATCAAATGTTATTATTAATACAGCCCTGCGTCATGACGTGAGCCCGTGTTCACACTGATGTCTGCATCATGACGTGTGCCCGGGATTACACTGATGTCTGCATCATGACGTGAGCCCGTGTTTACACTGATGTCTGCGTCATGACGTGAGCCCGTGTTTACACTGATGTCTGCATCATGACGTGTGCCCGGGATTACACTGATGTCTGCGTCATGACGTGAGCCCGTGTTCACACTGATGTCTGCATCATGACGTGTGCCCGGGATTACACTGATGTCTGCATCATGACGTGAGCCCGTGTTTACACTGATGTCTGCGTCATGACGTGAGCCCGTGTTTACACTGATGTCTGCATCATGACGTGTGCCCGGGATTACACTGATGTCTGCGTCATGACGTGAGCCCGTGTTCACACTGATGTCTGCATCATGACGTGTGCCCGGGATTACACTGATGTCTGCGTCATGACATGAGCCCGGGATTACACTGATGTCTGCGTCATGACGTGAGCCCGGTATTACACTGATGTCTGCGTCATGACGTGAGCCCGTGTTTACACTGATGTCTGCGCCTTGAATTGAGCCCGGGTTCACACTGATGTCTACGTCATGACGTGAGCCCTGGTTCACAATGATGTCTGCGTCATGACGTGAGCCTGAGATCACACTGATGTCTCCGTCATGACGTGAGCCTGGGATCACACTGATGTCTGCGTCATGACGTGAGCCCGGGATCACACTGATGTCTGCGTCATGACGTGAGCCCGGGATCACACTGATGTCTGCGTCATGACGTGAGCCCAGGTTCTCTGGAACTCCTCCATGCAGGCCAGACTGCGGATTCTTGCGCTCTGTTGTTGCTGGTGTTGAAATATTGTAGAATTGTTCTTCCTATATATACCAGCGATACATTGTATATACTTCGTATCCGAATTCATATCAAATGTTATTATTAATAAAGAAATGTCATTCAGCCCGGGATCACAATGATGTCTGCGTCATGACGTGAGCCTGTGTTCACAATGATGTCTGCGTCATGACGTGAGCCCGGGTTCACACTGATGAGGTGCAGAATTTGCAGCGTTTTCTGTTTGAATTCCGCACCGAATCAGAATCGCGCCCCGTTCATGCGAACCGCTGCGGGTGTGTATGTTAACAACACCCCGAAATTGGTCCGCAAAATGTGGTGCGATGTGCAGAATCAGATCCCATAGGTGTCAGTACCCAAGCGATCTGATTCTGGTGCAGACCAAAAAAGGGTCCTGCTCCTTCTTGGTGCGGGTGTGCTGCGATTAGATACAAAATGGCCGATCCGATCACACCGCACACAAGTCATATGATGTGCAGGGAATGCAGTGCGGTTCCTGTGTGAATCACATGCGATGTACTGCACCGTAGCCTTAGTCTAGGTTCACACCCATGCGTTTTCCGCTGCATTTTGCATAAACGCACAGCAGTCCATGTAACACGATTTCCTACGGGACACGTTCATATCTCTGCGTTTTCACCCCGCTGCGTTTTTGGAAAGGGTCGGGAACTTTTTTTTTTTTTGGTTCCATAGACTTGGAGACGCTGCAGAAAAGCACGCAGTGTGTTTTTGATGCATTTTTTTATGCTTTTTGCATTTTTATCTGCCAGCAACAAGTAAAAGAAAACGCAAAATGCGTCAAAAACACGTTCAAAAACACAAACTGCATAGGTGTGAATCTTGCCTTACAACCCCCCCTCCCCCCGGTCACATCACACCCGACTTTGAAATCGTGCGACTTACAGTGACGGTGACAGGCTGATTTCAGGTGCGATCTGCCAGACGTGACCGACGTGACCGATCTAATTGTAGACAATAGGCTGCGACTTGGCATGAGAGTCACGTGTCAGCCAATCGCATCCAGTGTGACCGGGGACAGTACAGACACGTTTTGGATGCTTTTCCACATGTGCATTTTTGATATGTTTCGGTGCGGTTTTGATGTATTTTTTTACACATTTCAGTATGTTTTTTATGTACTTTTGACGCGTTTCGGTGTATTTTTAATGTGTTTTTTACGCGTTTCGGTGCTTTTTTTAATGTATTTTTTACACATTTGGTGCGATTTTGATGTATTTTTGACACATTTCAGTGCGATTTTGATGTATTTTTGACACATTTCGGTGCGATTTTGCTATATTTTTTACGCATTTTGGTGCGTTTTTTATGTATTTTTGACACTCTGGTGCGATTTTGATGTATTTTTTATATGTTTCTGTGCGATTTTAATGTATTGTTGATACATTTTAGTGCGACTTTTATGTACTTTTGACACATTTCGGTGCGATTTTGATGTATTTATGACGCATTTCAGTGCAATTTTGATGTATTTTTGACACGTTTCGCTACAATTTTGATGTATTTTTGACACGTTGCGGTTTTGATTTTTGTTTTACGCATTCCGGTGTAGTTTTGATGTATTTTTGATACATTTTAGTGCGATTTTTATGTATTTATGACACGTTGCGGTGCGTTTTTGATGTATATTTGACACGTTTCGGTGCAATTTTGATGTCTTTGTGATACGTTCCGGTTCCGTTTTTTTTATGCACTCCAGTTCCTTCTTTTTCCCTCTCTTTTTATTTCATTTAAATAGGAACATGTTCGATTCAGTGTGTTTTTGATGCGTTTTCAGTGCGTTCCGGTGTGTGTTGGATGTGTTTTACCGCGTTCCAATAGTTCCGTGCATCCGGAACGCACCGGAACTGCAAGCCCTGATGGGAACTATGACACTGGCAACCATTTCACCGACTTTCAGAAAAAAAGCAACTGAACCGCATGGAGTGTGAACCGGCCCTTCATTATAATAATGAAATATTATTGGATGATATCAGTGTTCGGCTCGGTTCACCTGTGTGACCCCTCCCCCTTCCCCTCCCCCACCCCCAAAGTCATGCGCCTTCCAGTGTGCACCGCGACGTGACGGAACTTCAGTGCAGCATTCATGCGACTTTGATGTTTTGAAAAACAAATATAAACCCTCTGAAGTGGCAGCCGGAGCCGCCCCCAGCGGTCAGACGGAGATACAACCGCCATGCGACTTTTGTGATTTTTGCATTGCCGTCGCGTCGCACTGAAGACGCAGGAAAAGTATTGCGGGAACAATATATATATAAATCGCGGCGTAAATTGGTGGATCTCTATAAAGACCTGAAATATATAAAATGTATAAATGAAGATGGCGCCCTTTGACGCCAATGCGTCTTGTCGTGCGGCTTTCCGTGGTCACAGATGTCGACGCAGTGTGAACCGGGGCCAGAGGCGGACTGACCATTTGGAAACTTGAGTGCTGCCCGAGGGCCCGGGGTCAGTAGGGGGCCCCATGAGATGCCCCTGGTACCTTTTTCATAGGCTTTTTTGAGTTTGGGCAAGGACACAGGGGCCCCATGATCCCCTATTGCCCGGGGGCCCCATGAGTTGTCAGTCCGCCCCTGGCTGGTGGTTACTACTGGGGGGGGGGGTTAGCAGAGCTGGGGGCCCCATGATCCTGTATTGCCTGGGGGCCCCATGAGTTGTCAGTCTGCCCTGACCGGGGCTCAGGATTTTCTGGATAACGCAGGAGAGGCACCTTTGTGAGGGAAGAACACATTTTTTGGTGGAAGATTTATAATTCAGCGTTCAACATGGCCTTGTGATCAGCACTTGGCGCTGGTGTGCGTTCGCGGGACTCCGCCCCTTTTATTCATCCAGTCTCAGTTCTCAGGGAAACTCCTGTCTGTGATCAGAGATAGACGCATGACATTGCCCCAAGTATTGTCCCCGCCCCCCCCATATATACACTATATTGCCCCAAGTATTGGTCCGCCGCCCTTCCCACACACATGACCTTTAATGGCCCCCCAGTCTTAGTCTGTAGGGTTCAATATTGAGTTGGCCCCGCCCTTCCCACACACCTGACCTTTAATGGCCCCCCAGTCTTAGTCCGTAGGGTTCAATATTGAGTTGGCCCCGCCCTTCCCACACACCTGACCTTTAATGGCCCCCCAGTCTTAGTCCGTAGGGTTCAATATTGAGTTGGCCCCGCCCTTTCCACACACATGACCTTTAATGGCCCCCCAGTCTTAGTCCGTAGGGGTCAATATTGAGTTGGCCCCGCCCTTTCCACGCACATGACCTTTAATGGCCCCCCAGTCTTAGTCCATAGGGTTGAATATTGAGTTGGCCCCGCCCTTTGCCTCTTCTGGGAAGGCCGTCCACAAGGTTTAGGAGGGTGTCTATGGGAAGGTTGGACCATTCTTCCAGAAGCACATTTGTCAGGTCAGGCACTGATGTCGGGGGAGGGGCACTGATGTCGGGGGAGGAGGCCTGGCTCGCAGTCTCCGCTCTAATTCATCCCAAAGGTGTTCTATGGGGTTGAGGTCAGGACTCTGTGCAGGACAGTCAAGTTCCTCCACCCCAAACTGGCTCCTCCATGTCTTTATGGACCTTGCTTTGTGCACTGGTGCGCAGTCATGTTGGAACAGGAAGGGGCCATCCCCAAACTCCTCCCACAAAATTGGGAGTATGAAATTGTCCAAAATGTCGTCTTAAGAGTTTCCATCACTGGAACTAGGGGGCCAAGCCCAACCCGTGAAAAACACCCCCACACCATAATCCCCCCTACACCAAACTTTACACTTGGCAAAATGCAGTCAGGCAAGTACCGTTCTCCTGGCAACCATCAAACCCAGACATGTCCATCGGATTGCCAGACAAGAGAGGTGTGATTGGTCACTCCAGAGAACACGTCTCCCCTGCTATAGAGTCCAGTGGCGGCGTGCTTTACACCACAGCATCCGACGCTTTGCATTGCACTTGGTGATGGAAGGCTTGGATGCAGCTGCTCGGCCATGGAAACCCATTCCATGAAGCTCTCTACGCACTGTTGTTGGGCTCATCTGAAGGCCACACCAAGTTTGGAGGTCTTTAGCTATTGACTCTGCAGACAGTTGGTGACTTCTGCGCACTGTGCGCTTCAGCATGCGCTGACCCCGCCCTGGGGGCTTGATTGTATACACCTGTGTCCATGGAGGGGATTGGAACACCTGAATCACATGATATGGAGGGGATTGGGACACCTGAATCACATGATTGGGAGGGGATTGGAACACCTGAATCACATGATATGGAGGGGATTGGAGCACCTGAATCACATGATATGGAGGGGATTGGAACACCTGAATCACATGATATGGAGGGGATTGGGACACCTGAATCACATGATTGGGAGGGGATTGGAGCACCTGAATCACATGATATGGAGGGGATTGGAACACCTGAATCACATGATTGGGAGGGGATTGGAGCACCTGAATCACATGATATGGAGGGGATTGGAACACCTGAATCACATGATTGGGAGGGGATCGGAACACCAGAATCACATGATTTGGGGGGGGGGGTAATACTTTTGGTCATACAGTGTAGATATATTTTGGTCCCACAATTGTCCTGTGTTGGTTCCTCGTATAGCTGACTCTCTCCGGCTCTCAAAGGTCTCACCAGAATCTCATCTCCGGCGGTTTCTTTATTCAATTGAAGGAGAAAACGACACAAATTCTCAGAAACGACTTTTCTTCCTTTTTATTTTCTCACCTAGAAGAAGCCGGCATTTGGTGCTGACAGTCCCTCCCCCGTTCCCTGACAGTCCCTCCCCTCCCCCGTTCCCTGACAGTCCCTCCCCTCCCCCGCTCCCTGACAGTCCCTCCCCTCCCCCGCTCCCTGACAGTCCCTCCCCTCCCCCGTTCCCAGACAGTCCCTCCCCTCCCCCGTTCCCTGACAGTCCCTCCCCTCCCCCGCTCCCTGACAGTCCCTCCCCTCCCCCGTTCCCGGTGATAGATCTCGATAATATACTCGTAGGCCCCCATTTGTGGCGGACACGGCGGACTACGACATTCTCCACAATCCAGCCCCGCAATGAGGTGATTTATGAGTGGGCTGAGCCACTGAAGTCATGCGCACAGTGAAAGCACCTGGTCCTGTGAAATGATCATTAGTAAAAGGTTAACGGACCATCGATCTGCTTCATCCAGTATAGAGCGAACGTGCCGTATGGATCCCCCGCAGTGCAGTGCCTCAGTCTCTGCCCCTTCCCGTCGCCTTGGATTCTGCTACATCGCAGGGTGCCACTGCCTGCGGGCCCCTCAGATCCAGGGGCCCTGAGTCTTTCTGGACTGTATTGTCTAGTTTGGAGCCACAGACTATAAATGAGGACACGCGTGGCAATAATATCTGCGTTGTGGTAAGGTGGCACACTTATTTCGAATGGACTGCAGAGACACCGAGATGAACTGAAAAAATGAACCACAAATCTACATTTCCAATGCAGTGTCGCATAACAACAGGTGCTGATACCACAGAGCGTGGTACAATACTGATATAATGATGCGTGGTACAATACTGATATAATGATGCGTGGTACAATACTGATATAATGATGCGTGGCAGATTGCTGATACCATGGTGCGTGGTACAATGCTGATATTACAAAGCGTGGTACAATGCTGATATCATGGAGCGTGGTACAATGCTGATACCATGGTGCGTGGTACAATGCTGATATCATGGTGCGTGGTACAATGCTGATACCATGGTGCGTGGTACAATGCTGATATCATGGAGCGTGGTACAATGCTGATACCATGGTGCGTGGTACAGTGCTGATACCATGATGCGTGGCAGATTGCTGATACCATGGTGCGTGGTACAATGCTGATATTACAAAGCGTGGTACAATGCTGATATCATGGAGCGTGGTACAATGCTGATATCATGGAGCGTGGTACAATGCTGATATCATGGAGCGTGGTACAATGCTGATATCATGGAGCGTGGTACAATGCTGATATCATGGAGCGTGGTACAATGCTGATACCATGGTGCGTGGTACAATGCTGATATCATGGTGCGTGGCAGCGTGCTGATACCATGGTGCGTGGTACAATGCTGATACCATGGTGCGTGGTACAGTGCTGATACCATGATGCGTGGCAGATTGCTGATACCATGGTGCGTGGTACAATGCTGATATTACAAAGCGTGGTACAATGCTGATATCATGGAGCGTGGTACAATGCTGATATCATGGAGCGTGGTACAATGCTGATATCATGGAGCGTGATACAATGCTGATATCATGGAGCGTGGTACAATGCTGATACCACGGTGCGTGGTACAATGCTGATATCATGGTGCGTGGCAGCGTGCTGATACCATGGTGCGTGGTACAATGCTGATACCATGGTGCGTGGCAGAGTGCTGATATTACAGTACATGGCACAGTGCTGATACCACAAAGCGTGGCACAGTGTTGATACCACAAAGCATGGCACAGTGCTGATATCATGGTGCGTGGTACAGTGCTGATATCATGGTGCGTGGTACAATACTGATATCATGATGCGTGGCAGATTGCTGATACCATGGTGCGTGGTACAGTGCTGATATTACAAAGCGTGGTACAATGCTGATATCATGGAGCGTGGTACAATGCTGATACCATGGTGCGTGGTACAGTGCTGATATCATGGTGCGTGGCAGAGTGCTGATATTACAGTACATGGCACAGTGTTGATACCACAAAGCATGGCACAGTGCTGATATCATGGTGCGTGGTACAATGCTGATATCATGATGCGTGGTACAATGCTGATATCATGGTGCGTGGTACAATGCTGATATCATGGTGCGTGGTACAATGCTGATATCATGGTGCGTGGTACAATGCTGATATCATGATGCGTGGTACAATGCTGATATCATGGTGCGTGGTACAATGCTGATATCATGGTGCGTGGTACAATGCTGATATCATGATGCGTGGTACAATGCTGATATCATGGTGCGTGGTACAATGCTGATATCATGGTGCGTGGTACAATGCTGATATTACAGAGGGTGGCAGAGTGCTGATACCACAAAGCGTGGCACAGTGTTGATACGTCGCTCTGCCCCCAGTGCTGTGGGTAACAAAGCTCCGCTGTGCGTCTGACTCCATCTCAGCGTGGAGAGTCCCGATTGGCCCAGGCCGGCGGCGGCGTGTACAAGCTGTCCTACACGCAGACACGTGTTACCGGCTTGTTTTATCTGCTGGTGTCACTCGTGGTTGTAGCCGTGATACTGATAAGAATCTCATCAAACAGCAACTTCCCGAGAGCCGGAAATTTGTTCTTCTAAACTTCCATAAATATTTCAGTCGGCTTAATAATTCATCAGTGAATTAAGTTTACTCATTTCTCATTACAGGCAGGCGGTGCCACGTGTCCTCCCCGGTGCCACCACTCATTACCGGGAGGGTATAGGAAAGGAGAGTGGGGGGGGGGGGGGGGGTGAGGAAAGGTCCGTGTACTGCAGGCTTCATATACTGGTGTGGATCCCATAATTCCCTCCTTCCCACTGAGACCACCTCCCCCCCCTCCCCCGAGGCCCAAATACAGATGCAGAAGGCTCAGCTAGGACCGAGAACATTTCTCTCCGTTTTCTATTCTCCTCACCTCCATGGACACAGGTGTTCCAATCCCCTCCATATCATGTGATTCAGGTGTTCCAATCCCCTCCATATCATGTGATTCAGGTGTTCCAATCCCCTCCCAATCATGTGACTCAGGTGTCCCAATCCCCTCCATATCATGTGATTCAGGTGCTCCAATCCCCTCCCAATCATGTGACTCAGGTGTCCCAATCCCCTCCATATCATGTGATTCAGGTGTTCCAATCCCCTCCATATCATGTGATTCAGGTGCTCCAATCCCCTCCCAATCATGTGACTCAGGTGTCCCAATCCCCTCCATATCATGTGATTCAGGTGTTCCAATCCCCTCCATATCATGTGATTCAGGTGCTCCAATCCCCTCCCAATCATGTGATTCCGGTGTTCCAATCCCCTCCCAATCATGTGATTCAGGTGTTCCAATCCCCTCCATATCATGTGATTCAGGTGTTCCAATCCCCTCCCAATCATGTGATTCAGGTGTTCCAATCCTCTCCCAATCATGTGATTCAGGTGCTCTAATCCCCTCCATATCATGTGATTCAGGTGTTCCAATCCCCTCCCAATCATGTGATTCTGGTGTTCCAATCCCCTCCCAATTATGTGATTCAGGTGTTCCAATCCCCTCCATATCATGTGATTCCGGTGTTCCAATCCCCTCCCAATCATGTGATTCAGGTGTTCCAATCCCCTCCCAATCATGTGATTCAGGTGCTCCAATCCCCTCCATATCATGTGATTCAAGTGTTCCAATCCCCTCCATATCATGTGATTCGGGTGTTCCAATCCCCTCCATGGACACAGGTGTATACAATCAAGCCCCTAGGCATGCAACTCAATATTGAACCCTACGGACTAAGACGGGGGGGCCATTAAAGGTCATGTGTGTGGAAAGGGCGGCAGCCCAATACTTTTGCCAATATAATGTATGTCAAGAGCCTCCTTGCAATCAGAATCAAGAGTCCTCCACCATCCCTTACATCACAGTGCACCTCCCAATACTTTGTTCTACTGCCGGGAGAAGCTGGGGGGGCAGAGATTGGAAGCAGAAAGAGCAGGGTCTGGAGGAGGAGTTCTGTCCTCCTTTCTGTTGCCAACTTTGGAGACAAGGTGGGGGCTGAGACAAGGGTGCAGGATAATTATGAGGGCCATATGAACTGGCCTGGTGGACCATTCAAGAGCTTGAATGGACATTAGCCTGAGAAAGGGTGGAGATAAATTGTGGTCTCTGCATTCCAGGCTCCATAGACTGCTTCTCCAGCAGAGGTGCAATTCTCAGAATACGTTCCCTCCCATTGGAGAACTTACCCGGGCCCTAAAAGTCACAAGGAGGTGATCAGGATCTAGGAAAACCTTCCAAAATACGGAAATGACACAAAACCCAATGAAGGTGGAGAATGTAGTCTTTCAGGAAAGGGAAACAGTTGTCGGTTCTCTTCTACTCTTCAAGCAAGTTTGCAAATCTTCCTTTTTCTTTTTGCTTTGCTCCTGCTGTCCACTGAGAACAATACTGACCAAGACAGCCATACTAGAACCTTTAGAACAACCGTTTGAATAGATGTCAGGCAGAAGTCTCCATACTCCAGACCTAATGGACTAGGGCTCCAGCAGAAGTGCCGAGCTCTGACTTTTATCCCTCCCACTGGGGAGCTCAGCTAAGCCATGAAAGGTTCAAGGAGGTGATCTGTATCTAGGAAAATAAAGAAGTTCCAGAAGACCTTATGAGGTTTATCAGGTCCTGTCTTGACGTGAGGAGGCTCTGTGGCTTGCACAGGTCTTTTTTCCTCTCCCCCAACTAGAGATCTCTGTTTGGAAGAGTCCTCAGTTAGTACTTGAAGGACTGGCCTTGGTTGGTCCCTAAGGATCGGAGTCTCTCTGGTTTTGGCTAGGTAAAGTAGATTGTGCAGATTTTGGGGGCCTGTCCTGACATCAGGGGGGAGGATCTGGGTCCTTTGAATCTTTTTCATCTCCTCAACCATGAGGGTCTTTCTCTCTCTTTCCACCAAGTATATGGAGGACTGGCTTTGGCCGGTCCCTAAGGATTTGAGTCCACTTGGTTTCAGCTAGGTAAGCTAGAGTGTGCAGGTTATTGGGGCCTGTCCTGACCTCAGGGGGAGGAACTGTGGCCTTCTAATCTTTTTCCTTTCCCCAGCTGAGAGGGTCTTTCTTCAGGAGAGTCCTTCACCAAGTACTTGGAGAACCGGCTTTGGCATGTACCTAAGGAGCAGGTCCCCCTTGCTTCAGCCTTGATAGACCATTGAGCCCCATCAGGAGCCCTGCGTCCAGGGTGGTGTAGGGGTTGAATCCCTCCTCTTTGAAGGTCAGACCATTCTCAGAAGGGGCTTTCTTTGGGAGAGTCCTTCACCAAGTACTTGGAGAACCGGCTTTGGCATGTCCCTAAGGAGTGGGGTCCCTCTGGCTTCAGCCTAGGTAGACCATAGAGTGCTTTGCCCCTGTCAGGAGCCATGGGGGTTCCGGGATTGAGGATCTTCCTCTTTGAAGGTCAGACCATTCTGTACTCAGAAGGGGCTTTCTTTGGGAGAGCCCTCCACCAAGGACACAGAGGATCGCCTTTGGCAGGTCCTTTAAGGAGCGGGGTCCCCCTGGCTTCAGCCTTGATAGACCATTAAGCCCCATCAGGAGCCCTGCGTCCAGGGTGGTGTAGGGGTTGCATCCCTCCTCTTTGAAGGTCAGACCATTCTGTACTCAGAAGGGGCTTTCTTCGGGACAACCCTCCACCAAGGACATGGCGGAACACCTTTGGCAGGTCCTTTAAGGAGTGGGGTCCTCCTGGCTTCAACCTTGATGGACCATTGAGCATTTTGCCCCGTCAGGAGCCCTGTGCCCAGGGGGGTGCAGCGTTTTTAAGCCACTACCTCCGTGGGGGTCATACCATTCTGTATCCTCATGCACAAACCTCCCCCCACCACCCCCAGTGCTCCCCGTCTTTTCTTCTCCATAACATAGGGGGAGGAGTTCTGTAGTCCTCTGTGATATGCTGGAAACAATGTAACCATTAAGAGTGCATCACGGGCAGATCGCCTCACAAGATTTCTGGCGGGATCAAACAGATGCAACAAAATGATGTATTTGACAGATGTAAAGGGACCATATGGGAGAAGTTCATTGTTGGGGTTGTGCCCGTCGGTGGACCCGGGACCGGCAGGCCAGGGGGGAGGGAGATCGGTGAATGTCTGATCGCTGCTCTCCCCTTCCTGAAGCGACATGAAAAACTTCACTTCCGGGTTCCGGTGTTCCTTTCCCCAGATGGTATTGGCCGTGGAAGGAGCTAACGAAGCGTGATCTGTCATCCAATAGCTTTAATGAGGGGGCGGAGCAAGTGAGACCGGGCATGTGCGGTTTGTGTCGTTTCAAATCGAAATTCGGATGAATTGTTCGTTATTCGAAGATTCCGATGTATCCGAATTTCTGGAGTACAATAGCAATGAGTTTAAATAAATCCAAAATAGTTAAACGAATTTCGACAAATAGAATTAAAAAAAATTGAAGATGTGCGTAGGAAATGCATGGAGTGTGATCTGGTCCTCATCGTCTAGATGTGCGTAGGAAATGCATGGAGTGTGATCCGCTCCTCATCGTCTAGATGTGCGTAGGAAATGCATGGAGTGTGATCCGGTCCTCATCGTCTAGATGTGCGTAGGAAACGCATGGAGTGTGATCTGGTCCTCATCGTCTAGATGTGCGTAGGAAACGCATGGAGTGTGATCCGGTCCTCATCGTCTAGATGTGCGTAGGAAACGCATGGAGTGTGATCCGGTCCTCATCGTCTAGATGTGCGTAGGAAACGCATGGAGTGTGATCCGCTCCTCATCGTCTAGATGTGCGTAGGAAACGCATGGAGTGTGATCCACTCCTCATCGTCTAGATGTGCGTAGGAAACGCATGGAGTGTGATCCGCTCCTCATCGTCTAGATGTGCGTAGGAAACGCATGGAGTGTGATCTGCTCCTCATCGTCTAGATGTGCGTAGGAAACGCATGGAGTGTGAAGCGGTCCTCGTCGTCTAGATGTGCGTAGGAAACGCATGGAGTGTGATCCAGTCCTCATCGTCTAGATGTGCGTAGGAAACGCATGGAGTGTGATCCGGTCCTCATCGTCTAGATGTGCGTAGGAAACGCATGGAGTGTGATCCAGTCCTCATCGTCTAGATTTGCGTAGGAAACGCATGGAGTGTGAAGCTGTCCTCATCGTCTAGATGTGCGTAGGAAACGCATGGAGTGTGATCCGGTCCTCATCGTCTAGATGTGCGTAGGAAACGTATGGAGTGTGATCCGGTCCTCATCGTCTAGATGTGCGTAGGAAACGCATGGAGTGTGATCCACTCCTCATCGTCTAGATGTGCGTAGGAAACGCATGGAGTGTGATCCGCTCCTCATCGTCTAGATGTGCGTAGGAAACGCATGGAGTGTGAAGCGGTCCTCATCGTCTAGATGTGTGTAGGAAACGCATGGAGTGTGATCTGGTTCTCATCGTCTAGATGTGCGTAGGAAACGCATGGAGTGTGATCTGGTCCTCATCGTCTAGATGTGTGTAGGAAACGCATGGAGTGTGAAGCGGTCCTCATCGTCTAGATGTGCGTAGGAAACGCATGGAGTGTGAAGCTGTCCTCATCATCTAGATGTGCGTAGGAAACGCATGGAGTGTGAAGCGGTCCTCATCGACTAGATGTGCGTAGGAAACGCATGGAGTGTGAAGCGGTTCTCATCGTCTAGATGTGCGTAGGAAATGCATGGAGTGTGATCTGGTCCTCATCGTCTAGATGTGTGTAGGAAACGCATGGAGTGTGATCCACTCCTCATCGTCTAGATGTGCGTAGGAAACGCATGGAGTGGGATCTGGTCCTCATCGTATAGATGTGCGTAGGAAACGCATGGAGTGTGATCTGGTCCTCATCGTCTAGATGTGCGTAGGAAACGCATGGAGTGTGATCCGGTCCTCATCGTCTAGATGTGCGTAGGAAACGCATGGAGTGTGAAGCTGTCCTCATCGACTAGATGTGCGTAGGAAACGCATGGAGTGTGATCTGGTCCTCATCGACTAGATGTGCGTAGGAAACGCATGGAGTGTGATCCGCTCCTCATCGTCTAGATGTGCGTAGGAATTGCATGGAGTGTGATCCGCTCCTCATCGTCTAGATGTGCGTAGGAAACGCATGGAGTGTGATCTGGTCCTCATCGTCTAGATGTGCGTAGGAAACGCATGGAGTGTGATCCGCTCCTCATCGTATAGATGTGCGTAGGAAACGCATGGAGTGTGATCTGGTCCTCATCGTCTAGATGTGCGTAGGAAACGCATGGAGTGTGATCTGGTCCTCATCGTCTAGATGTGCGTAGGAAATGCATGGAGTGTGATCCGGTCCTCATCGTCTAGATGTGCGTAGGAAACGCATGGAGTGTGATCTGCTCCTCATCGTCTAGATGTGCGTAGGAAACGCATGGAGTGTGATCTGGTCCTCGGGCCTAAAAAGATCTTTTTAAAATTGCGCAGAATCGGCTCAGGCAGTGTGAGGGTTATAGGAACTCTTCGGCCGACAATGTCTGGCGTCTCCTGGCGGCGCGGCACCTGTACAGTCCGCCTCATCCAGCCGTTTTATTGGCTCATTGGCCGATTCCCTGATCGATCCTCGCGGTACAAGACGCGCTCGGCGCAGATCTCGCGCTCTCCGACTCCAATTAACCTGCTTACTGGAGCGCTCCCTGTAAATGGCGGCCGGGGGGGGGGGGGGGAGGGGGGGCTGTCCCTGCTTTATGTTCCTTGAAAAGGTTATGATTTGCGGTATGTCTGCGGGGGGGGGGGGGGGGATGAGGAGGGGGGGGCAGAGGAGGGGGAGGGCGGGGGGGGGATGAGGAGGGGGGGGCAGAGGAGGGGGAGGGCAGCGGGGGGGGGGGGCTCATTATGTTAGTCACAGAAGTGGTAAGTGCGAAGCGCTGATCCGTGACGCCATAACATGTCTGCGCCGCCACCTTCCTGCTGGATGACATTTCTCCTCCACTCACCGGTCTCCTCCACCAAGGACCATCACAGCGACTCCCCTCCCCCCCCCGGGGCCGCTCCACGCATCGCATCCCTATATCACCAGATCTGATCTCCCCGACACAACGCGTTATCTGCCGCCATATTCATCTTATTTTACCTATAAGGATCCCAAATTCCCCCAGTGATCAGACTGTACATTGTAACTTTGTAGAAGGAGGAGGAGTCATTTCCTCAGTCTCCCCTCCCCCAGTGATCAGACTGTACATTGTAACTTTGTAGAAGGAGGAGGAGTCATTTCCTCAGTCTCCCCTCCCCCAGTGATCAGACTGTACATTGTTACTTTGTAGAAGGAGGAGTCATTTCCTCAGTCTCCCCTCCCCCAGTGATCAGACTGTACATTGTAACTTTGTAGAAGGAGGAGGCATTTCCTCAGTCTCCCCTCCCCCAGTGATCAGACTGTACATTGTAACTTTGTAGAAGGAGGAGGAGTCATTTCCTCAGTCTCCCCTCCCCCAGTGATCAGACTGTACATTGTAACTTTGTAGAAGGAGGAGGAGGCATTTCCTCAGTCTCCCCTCCCCCAGTGATCAGACTGTACATTGTAACTTTGTAGAAGGAGGAGGAGTCATTTCCTCAGTCTCCTCCCCCAGCGATCAGACTGTACATTGTAACTTTGTAGTAAGTGACAAGGTGAGAGGCTGCAGCGGAGTTTATATCCAATGAATGAAAGGGGCGGGGCCAGGGACTGTCAGGCTGGGGAGGAAAGTGATGGATGATGCTGGACGTCCTCCAGCCAGGAAAGGAGGCGGAGCTCTGTCTGACTGGCTGCAGCTTCTAAGGCACATTGTGAGAGTCTGGGCTGCAGGGAAAGGGGCGGGTCCTAACGCTGCGATTTGGGAATTGAAATTACTGTGAATGTCGCGGTCCTGACATGCGATTTGCCGCGGCGTGATTTCTGAAGTTCTGGCGTGACTTTTTCTGCAATTTCACATCCATGGAAATTGCACTGAAAATCGCAAGAAATCGCTGAAAATCTTCACAAGTCGCAATAAAGTCTTCAGAAATGGCACTGAAATTGCGTACAAATCGCAGCGGTGTGACCGATGAGGAGCACCGGGGCCCCCACAACACGCGTGTCGCTCTATGTGCTGGAATGAGCCGCCTTGCGTGTGAAAAGCGCCCCAAAGTAGCTCCACCACCTTCTCAGTCGCAGAGCGTCTGCCATTTTTTTCAGTGCGCATTTTGTCCTCATATCGTGTTTCGGCGCACAACAAACGGCAAATCACGCGTCTGCGCCCCGTAACGGTTAATGTCCCCGCGAGTGTGACCTGCGATTGCCGTGCGTTTCCCACACTTTGTTCTGTCGCACGTTTTGGAAACTCGCAGGTTTCGGATGCGGCCCGAGGTGCCATTCCCGCCGTTTCAGCGCGCTGCCCTTCAATCTGAGAACTGAGCCGCACTGCTCCACGCATGTTGGTGCGCGTTCGCAGATCTACAGGAACGCCATATCAGGAACGAATGGTGCCGCGGCACGCCGACGCTTTTCTGTGCGTTTGGGAAAGTGCGTGATTTGGAGCGAAATTCCCGCAGCGTAGAAACGTGAGCGAGGGCCCAGGGACTGCGACGTCACCGCGCTGCCAATAATGAGCCACTAGACGGTCCAATGGGGGAGCAGAGCGTGCGTCTTCATGCGTATCATTCGCTGGTTGTGAACGATCTTCTACAAGAGGGCCGCCATCTGCCTCTCCCCTCCCCCCCGGAGGACGCGGCTCAGCGGCGCTCATCTCCTGTCTCTGCGCACAACCGGCGGGGGAGGCGAGGTCCCAGCGCCGGGCCGCGTGCGTTCAGACCTTTCATTCCATCAGCTTGTTGAAGTGCAATCTGCGGCGCTCGGTCCCCGCGGCACAAAGTGCGCTCGCTCTATTGGCGGGAATTATACGAAACGTCGCTATTGATTTGCGATTATTAATAGGATGGAGCGGCTTCCGCTCGGCGCGCAAATTGCTTCCCCCGCCATCCTGTCGTGTTCTCCCCCCACGTGCCGCCGTCCTTCACCTCGTCTGATGAACACGGAAAATTCTGCGCCAAACCTTCACCTTCGCGCGATAAAAATCAACCGCAGTCGCCGTCACAGTCCTGCCAAGTCACCCCATGGTGATATTCGGCATTACTGATATGCGATAGGAATCGCCATCTGCGGCAAAACCTGCGCAAATTCATCATTGGTGACCGGGATCACGCAGACAATCCCTCCACTGGCCTCCACTCAGTGTCCTCCACCCCTCTCTGCCAATCCCTCCACTGGCCTCCAATCAGTGTCCTCCACCCCTCTCTGCCAATCCCTCCACCCCTCTCTGCCAATCCCTCCACTGGCCTCCATTCAGTGTCCTCCACCCCTCTCTGCCAGTCCCTCCACTGGCCTCCATTCAGTGTCCTCCACTCCTCTCTGCCAATCCCTCCACTGGCCTCCAATCAGTGTCCTCCACCCCTCTCTGCCAATCCCTCCACCCCTCTCTGCCAATCCCTCCACTGGCCTCCATTCAGTGTCCTCCACCCCTCTCTGCCAGTCCCTCCATTGGCCTCCATTCAGTGTCCTCCACCCCTCTCTGCCAGTCCCTCCACTGGCCTCCATTCAGTGTCCTCCACCCCTCTCTGCCAATCCCTCCACTGGCCTCCATTCAGTGTCCTCCACCCCTCTCTGCCAATCCCTCCACTGGCTCCCGATTGCCCAGCGTACCAAATTCAAACTGCTAACTCTGACCTACAAAGCCATTCACAACGCTGCCCCGAACTACATAACCAACCTGATACCCAAATACTACCCTACCCGTGCCCTCCGCTCCTCACAAGACCTCCTACTCTCCAGCTCCCTGGTCTCCACCTCCCATGCCCGATTGCAGGACTTCTCCAGAGCTTCCCCCATCCTCTGGAACTCACTACCCCAACCCATCAGACTGTCACTTACCCTCCTCACCTTCAGGCGCACCCTGAAAACCCATCTCTTCAGGGAAGCCTACCCCACCCTCACCTAACAGCCGATCTCCTCCACTCCTCCTACCACTCCATCCCCCACAGCCACTTCCTCCTGTACCACCACCCCCTCCCTCCTAGATTGTAAGCTCCTAGGATCAGGGCCCTCGTACCCCTCGTGTATTGTATTGTGACTGTATTGTCTCATGTACTGCCCCCACTATAATGTACAGCGCTGAGCAAACCTTCTGCCGCCATATAAATCCTGTATAATAATAATAATTCCTCAAGCCGTGGTCCTCTCACTTCCATTGATACATTGTATCCTTCCATTGATACATTGTATCCTTCCATTGATACATTGTATCCTTCCATAGACATAATGGGAAACGCCGTCTTCGGTAAAGTGTATCGAATGCCAAAACTTTCTTAAATTTTTTTTAAAAATTGGTAAAATTCTCCTTCATACCTCAGGCCTCGGTCTTCTCCCTTCCATCCATTCATGTCATTGAGATGTTCATCATCATTGATACATTGTCTCCTTCCACAGATATACTGGGAAACACCATCTTTGGTAAAGTGTATCGAATGCCAAAACTTTCCTAAATTAAAAAAATAAAATAAAATTTATATATATAATTATTTTGTTTAAAATTGTCAAAATTCTCCTTCATACCTCAGGCCTCGGTCCTCTCACTTCCATCGAATATTTATCGTCATTGATACATTGTTTCCTTCCATAGATGGGAAACGACGTCTTCGGTAAAGTCTATCGAATGCCAAGACTTTCCTAAATCATTTTTTTTGTTTTTTAGAAAATTGTCAAAATTCACCTTCATACCTCAAGCCAGAATTCATTTTTATTGAGATCATTTTTTTTTACAATTGGTAAAATTCTCCTTCCTACCTCCAGCCATGGTCCTCTCACTTCCATCGATTCGCTTTATCGAGATTTTCATCGTCATCGATTTATTGTCTCCCTCCATAGATGGGAAACGCCGTCTTTGTTAGAATCTCTAAAACCAACACTTTTCCAAACGATTTTGTATTTCTATAGAGAATTGGGACGATTCTGCGCCGGATATTGCGTCCTTCAACTTGCCACCACAATACACATAACCCGTCGCCGTCGGCAGATCAGATTGATGGCGATTTCTGTCATTATTGATACATTGTATCCTTCTGTAGATCTGAAGGGAAGTTCCGTGTTTGTGACATTGTATCTAAAGAACGCATTTTTTAAATGATTTGTTTATCGTGAAATTCTGTGGCCAATGTTGTGTGAATTCACCTCGGCAGCTCAGGAGATCGCAAATCGTCCTCATCGAACTTCCGCTGATTCGTTTCATTTTGATCTTTCTTAAAGTGAACCTAAAGCCAAAACTTTTCAAAACGATTTTTTGAAAAAGAGAATTTTGCACCTGAAATCGTGTAAATTAGAAATGTAATATAGGCGTGTTCCCACATGCGTGTTTCTGGCGCGTTCCGGTGTGTTTTTGATGCATTTTTTATGCATTCCTGTTCATCTTTCCCCTTTTTTTTCAGTTTAAATAGAGACATGTGCGTTTTTGGTGCATTCCGGTAGGTTTTTGATGCATTTTGACACATTCCAGTGAGTTTTTTATATGTTCCAGTTCATTTTTCCCCCCACTCTTTTTCCTCCGTTTGAATAGGGACATGTGCATTTTAGTGCGTTTTTGGTGGGTCTTTGATGCGTTTTACCGCATTCCAGTACAGTTCTGTGCAAGAAAAATGCAGCCAGTAGACCGCACTGGAACTGCGAGCGCTGATGGGAACTATGACACTGACAACCATTTTGGTACGCTCCAGTGCATTCTGGTGCATTTTTTATGTGTTTTACAGAGTTCCAGTGCAGTTCTGTGCAAGAAAAATGCAGCTGGTTCTACTTTTTTATTTTCTGCAACCGGAATGCATTGGAACTGCGAGCGCTGATGGGAACTATGACATTGAAAACCATTTTTGGTACACTCCAGTGCATTCTAGTGAGTTTTTGGTAAGCTCTAGTGCATTCCGATGCGTTTTTGATGTGTTTTACCGCGTTCCAGTACAGTTCTGTGCAAGAAAAATGCAGCTGGTTCTACTTTTTTTTCCTGCAACCGGAATGCACTGAAACTGCAAGTGCTGATGGGAACTATGACATTGACAACCATTTTGGTACGTTCCAGTGCATTCTGGTGCGTTTTTGGTACGTTGCAGTGCATTTTTTGTACACTCCAGTGCATTCTGGTGCGTTTTTAGTACGCTCCTGTGTATTCCGGTGCATTTTTGATGCATTTTACCGCGTTCCAGTACAGTTCTGTGCAAGAAAAATGGAGTCGGTTCTACTTTTTTTTTTTTCTGCATCCGGATCGCACCGGAACTGCGAGCGCTGATGGGAACTATGACACTGACAACCATTTTGGTTCGCTCCAGTGCATTCTGATGCATTTTTTTATACGTTTTACCGCGTTTCAGTACAGTTCTGTGCAGGAAAAATGCAGCTGGTTCTACTCTTTTTTTTTTTTTTTTTTTTTGCAACCGGAATGCACCGGAACTGCAAGCACTGATTTGAATGATGACACCGACCACCAGATCACCGCCTTTCTGTGCGTTTTGGATGCAGAAATAAAGCAGCTGAAGCGCGTTGTGTGAACGGCCCGGAGTTTTTCATACACGGCATTTGGTAACTGTGAGAAGTTTGTGGAAAGTTCGGCCGTGTTGTCCAATCCGGATACAAGTTGCGCTCGGGTATAATCAGCAGAGGTTCCGGAGACGGAGGAGTGCGGTTGTCCAAATTAATTATTTTACAGGGAACAACCACTCGGGGCCGAGATCGATCGATAGTCCTTCTGGCTTCACAATTACAATCAATCCAATTAGGACTTTAAAATCGATCAGTGAAGTGCGCAGCAGATTGGACCGTGTGAGGGGTCCTGGGAGACGATGCGGATTTCATGCCGGGAACCTCGCCGTGTGTGAGACGAGCCGCACAATAGAACCTCATTATTGTTGTATGCAAGCGAGGCAATTCGATTTCCTGTAGGCCGTGCGTCCTTCTATGTGCACAGAAACCCGGAACGTTCCTCAGCAGACTGAAGACCCCGATTGCAGCCGATGTCTGTCACTGGACTGCAAGCTCTGAGGACATTTCCGGCTCAGGCAGTCAGACCGTCTCACCCCATACTGACAAACCAAATGAAATGTTCGCCCCTCGCACAGAAACGATCGGTCTAACAATGGAATGTTCGCCCCTCACACAGAAATGATCGGTCTAACAATGGAATGTTCGCCCCTCACACAGAAATGATCGGTCTAACAATGGAATGTTCACCCCTCACACAGAAATGATCGGTCTAACAATGGAATGTTCACCCCTCACACAGAAATGATCGGTCTAACAATGGAATGTTCGGTGTAACACTGAGAGACAGAATACAACAACAAATTCAGCAGAAATTAGTCTAACAAATGATGACTGATCTGCATGTTCATGAGGGAAAGAAGGATTTGATCTCCTTCACAAAACATGACTTAGTACTTGGTGGCCAATCCCTTGTTGGCAATCACAGAGGTCAGACATTTCCTGGAGTTGGCCCCCAGGTTCGCACACATCTCAGGAGGGATTTTGGCCCACTCCTCTTGGCAGATCCTCTCCAAGTCATTAAGGTTTGGTGGCTGACGTTTGGCAACTCAAACTTTCAGCTCCCTCCACAGATTTTCCATCGGATGAAGGTCTGGAGACTGGCTAGGCCACTCCAGGACCTTAATGTGCTTCTTCTTGAGCCGCTCCTTTGTTGCCTTGGCTGTGTGTTTTGGGTCATTGTCATGCTGGAACACCCATCCACCACCCATTTTCAATGCCCTGACTGAGGGAAGAAGGTTCTCACCCAAGATTTGAGGGTACATTGCCCCGCCCATCGTCCCTTTGATGCGGTGCAGTTGTCCTGTCCCCTTAGCAGAAAAACACCCCCAAAGCAGAATGTTTCCACCACCATGTTTCACAGTTGGGATGGTGTTCTTGGGGTCATAGGCAGCATTCCTCCTCCTCCAAACACGGCGAGTTGAGTTGATGGCAAACAGCTGGATTTTGGTCTCCTCTGACCACAACACTTCCCACCAGTCCTCCTCGGCATCATTCAGATGTTCAGTGGCAGACTTCAGACGGGCCTGGACATGGGCTTTCTTGAGCAGAGGGACCTTGCAGGCACTGCAGGATTTCAGTCCTTGTCGGCGTAGTGTGTTACCAATTGTTTTCTTGGTGACTGTGGTCCCAGCTGCCTGGAGATCATTGACAAGATCCTCACGTGTAGTTCTGGGATGATTCCTCACTGTTCTCATGATCATTGACACTCCACGAGGTGAGATCTTGCATGGTGCACCAGACCTAGGGAGACTGACACTTGTTTTGTGTTTCTTCCATTTGTGAATGATTGCACCAACTGTTGTCACCTTCTCACCAAGCTGCTTGGCCATAGTTTGGTAGCCCAGTCCAGCCTTGTGTAGGTCTACCATCTTGTCCCTGACATCCTTGGACAGCTCTTTGGTCTTTGCCATGGTGGAGAGTTTGGAATCTGATGGTTTGATGGCTCCTGTGGACAGGTGTCTTTTATACAGGTAACACAATGAGATTAGCAGCACTCCCTTTAAGAGACTGCTTCTAATCTCAGCTTGTTACCTGTATGAGAGACACCTGGGAGCCAGAAATCCTGCTGAATGATAGGGGATCAAATCCTTCTTTCCCTCATGAACATGCAGATCCGTCATCATTTGTTAGACGCATTTCTGCTGAATTTGTTGTTGTATTCTGTCTCTCAGTGTTACACCGAACATTCCATTGTTAGACCGATCATTTCTGTGTGAGGGGTGAACATTCCATTGTTAGACCGATCATTTCTGTGTGAGGGGCGAACATTCCATTGTTAGACCGATCATTTCTGTGTGAGGGGCGAACATTCCATTGTTAGACCGATCATTTCTGTGTGAGAGGCGAACATTCAGCATCAGCCGGGGAGCAAATACGCATTTCCTTCACTGTATATATATATACAGTTGTGTTGAAAATACTAGCCGTCAGACATCACTAACCGGATCAATCTCTGTTTTTGGTGGAAATGATATTTCTACATGGCAGATAATTTCCTAGCAGGTGTAGTAGAGTCATAGAAATCCAACAGACCCGACAGTCATGACATGCATGCTGCTGATTCTGTGTCATTGAATCACTCATTGAAAGGGGCGTGTTCACAATAATAGCCGTGTGGAGTTCTATTAGTGATGTCATTCATTCTTTGATAAACAGGTGGCAATTATTGCCCTTATTTAAGGAAGGAAGGCAGCAAATGTTGGACATGGTGGTTACAGTGCATTTCTCTCTGAAATTCTGAGGAAAATGGGTGGTTCCAGACATTGTTCAGAAGAACAGCGTACCTTGATTAAAAAGTTGATTGGAGAGGGGAAAACATATAAAGAAGTGCAGAAAATGATCGGCTGCTCAGCTAAGATGATGGCAAATGCTTTAAAATGGCAACCAAAACCTGAAAGACGTGGAAGAAAGCGAAAAACTACCATTGGAATGGATAGAAGAATAGCCAACATGGGGCGGACTCAGCCAACAATCAGCTCCAGGAAGATGAAAGAAGGTGTGACGTTCCCTGTGAGGACTCAGCCAACAATCAGCTCCAGGAAGATGAAAGAAGGTGTGACGTTCCCTGTGAGGACTCAGCCAACAATCAGCTCCAGGAAGATGAAAGAAGGTGTGAGGACTGTTACAATTAGAAGACGCCTATGTGAAGCCAAGCTATCTGCAAGAAGTCCCCGCAAAGTCCCACTGTTGGGGGAAAGACGTGTGCTGAAGAGGCTACAATCTGCCAAAGAGCACATTGACTGGCCTAAAGAGAAATGGTGCAACATTTTGTGGACTGATGAAAGTAAGATTGTTCTTTTTGGGTCTAGTGGGCGGAGACAGTTTGTCAGACGACCCCCAAACACTGAATTCAAGCCACAGTACACTGTGAAGACCGTGAAGCATGGTGGTGCAAGCATCATGATATGGGGATGTTTCTCATACTACGGTGTTGGGCCTATTTATCGCATACCAGGGATCATGGATCAGTTTGAATCCATCAGAATACTTGAAGAGGTCATGCTGCCTTATGCTGAAGAGGAAATGCCCTTGAAATGGGTGTTCCAACAAGACAACGACCCCAAACACACCAGTAAACGTGCAACATCTTGGTTCCAGGCCAACAAGATGGACGTTATGGAGTGGCCAGCCCAATCCCCGGATCTTCATCCAATAGAAAACTTGTGGGGTGACATCAAAAATGCCGTTTCTGAGGCCAAACCAAGAAATAGAGAAGAACTGTGGAATGTGGTCCAATCATCCTGGGCTGGAATACCTGATCACAGGGGCCAGAAGTTGGGGGACTCCATGCAACACAGATGTACAGCAGTTCTCAGAAACAGTGCGACTACAACCAAATATTCATGAAGTCATTCAAAGGAAAGCAAAATCTTCAAACATTTCTCAGTTTATATAGTGAATGTTGGAGTTTGTAAAGAAGAATACAAACACGGCCATTTTTTTGAACCGTCTAATATTCACTTTTCCTCAATTTTTTTAGAGGAACAACACAAATTTGATGTATTTTTCTTCATGTTGTGATTTGGAATAGAATGTGTCGTGTTCCCAATGCATTTGTGTGGATGGAAATAAAAGGATTAGAAGGATTTGCAGCTTTAGTCACTTTATTCATCACACGGATATTATATTAAATATAACTATATATATACAGGGGGTCAAAAAAGTATTCAGTCCCCACAATGGTGCAAGTTCTCCCACTTACAGAGATGAGAGAGGCCTGTAATTGGCATCATAGGGAGACCTCAACTATGAGAGACAAAATGAGAAAACAAATCCAGACAATCTCATTGGCTGATCTGGAAAGAATTTATTTGCCAATTTTGGTGGAAAATAAGTATTTGGTGAATATGAAAAGTTCATGTCAATACTTTGTTATATATCCTTTGTTGGCAATGACAGAGGTCAGACGTTTCCTGGAAGTCCTCACAAGGTTGGCACACACTGTTGCTGGTATGTTGGCCCATCCTCCATGCAGATCTCCTCCTCCATGCAGATCTCCTCTAGAGCAGCGATGTTTTGGGGCTGTCGCTGGGCAACACGGACTTTCAACTCCCTACAAAGGTTTTCTATGGGGTTGAGATCTGGAGACTGGCTAGGCCACTCCAGGACCTTGAAATGCTTCTTACGAAGCCACTCCTTCGTTGCCCGGGCGGTATGTTTGGGATCATTGTCATGTTGGAAGACCCAGCCACGTTTCATCTTCAATGCCCTTGCTGAGGGAAGGAGGTTTGCACTCAAAATCTCACGATACATGGCCCCATTCATTCTGTCCTGTACATGGATCAGTCCTGGTCCCTTTGCGGAGAAACAGCCCCAAAGCATGATGTTGCCACCCCCATGCTTCACAGTAGGTATGGTGTTCTTTGGATGCGACTCAGCATTCTCTCTCCTCCAAACACGACGAGTTGTGTTTCTACCAAACAGTTCTATTTTGGTTTCATCTGACCATATGACATTCTCCCAATCCTCTTCTGGATCATCCAAATGCTCTCTAGCAAACTTCAGACGGCCCCGGACATGTACTGGCTTAAGCAGGGGGCCACGTCTGGCACTGCAGGATCTGAGTCCCTGGCGGCGTAGTGTGTTACTGATGGTAGCCTTTGTTACGTTGGTCCCAGCTCTCTGCAGGTCATTCACTAGGTCCCCCCCGTGTGGTCCTGGGATTCTTGCTCACCGTTCTTGTGATCATTTTGACCCCACGGGGTGAGATCTTGCGTGGAGCCCCAGATGGAGGGAGATTATCAGTGGTCTTGTACGTCTTCCATTTTCTAATTATTGCTCCCACGGTTGATTTGTTCACACCAAGCTGCTTGCCTATTGCAGATTCAGTCTTCCCAGCCTGGTGCAGGTCTACAATTTTGTTTCTGGTGTCCTTCGACAGCTCTTTGGTCTTCACCATAGTGGAGTTTGGAGTGTGACTGTTTGAGGTTGTGGACAGGTGTCTTTTATACTGATAACAAGTTCAAACAGGTGCCATTGATACAGGTAATGAGTGCAGGAGGAGGAGCCTCTTAAAGAAGAAGGTCCAGGTCTGTGAGAGCCAGAAATCTTGCTTGTTTGTAGGAGACCAAATACTTATTTTCCACCATAATTTACAAATAAATTCTTTCCAGATCAGCCAATGAGATTGTCTGGATTTGTTTTCTCATTTTGTCTCTCATAGTTGAGGTCTCCCTATGATGCCAATTACAGGCCTCTCTCATCTCTGTAAGTGGGAGAACTTGTACCATTGGGGGGGACTAAATACTTTTTTGCCCCCCTGTATATATATATACATTGTATACAGTCCGGGGGAGGGGGGCTCACTTCTGGGAGATATATATATATATATATACATTGTATACAGTCCAGGGGGGGCTCACTTCTGGGGGGTGCTGTGTATATATATATATACATTGTATACAGTCCGGGGGAGGGGCTCACTTCTGGGAGATATATATATACATTGTATACAGTCCAGGGGGGGGCTCACTTCTGGGGGGTGCTGTGTATATATATATATATACATTGTATACAGGGGGGGGGGCTCACTTCTGGGGGGTGCTGTGTATATATATATACATTGTATACAGTCCAGGGGGGGCTCACTTCTGGGGGGGTGCTGTGTATATATATATATATACATTGTATACAGTCCAGGGGGGGGCTCACTTCTGGGGGGTGCTGTGTATATATATATATACATTGTATACAGTCCAGGGGGGACTCACTTCTGGGGGGTGCTGTGTATATAAATATACATTGTATACAGTCCAGGGGGGGCTCACTTCTGGGGGGTGCTGTATATATATATATACATTGTATACAGTCCGGGGGAGGGGGGACTCACTTCTGGGGGGTGCTGTATATATATATATACATTGTATACAGTCCGGGGGGGCTCACTTCTGGGGGGTGCTGTGTATATATATATACATTGTATACAGTCCAGGGGGGGGGGGGGCTCACTTCTGGGGGGTGCTGTATATATATATATACATTGTATACAGTCCGGGGGGGCTCACTTCTGGGGGGTGCTGTGTATATATATATACATTGTATACAGTCCAGGGGGGGGCTCACTTCTGGGAGGTGCTGTATATATATATACATTGTATACAGTCCAGGGGGGGCTCACTTCTGGGGGGTGCTGTGTATATATATATATACATTGTATACAGTCCGGGGGGGGCTCACTTCTGGGGGGTGCTGTGTATATATATATATACATTGTATACAGTCCAGGGGGGGGCTCACTTCTGGGGGGTGCTGTGTATATATATATATACATTGTATACAGTCCGGGGGGGGCTCACTTCTGGGGGGTGCTGTGTATATATAACACTTTGTTTTGCTGTGCCATGTGACTCCTGGCGTTGTTTACATGGACGCGTGTTGCATTGCTGCACTCAGATTGGCGCCCTCTCTCGGCCCTTCACTTGTCAGGG